>NW_022436948.1:27859664-28121908 GCF_009761245.1 Sapajus apella
TGATATATATATATTTGATATATATATATTTTATATATATATATTTGATATATATATATATCATGCATGCATATGTTCACTGCAGCACTAGTCACAATAGCAAAGACATGAATCAAATGACCATCAGAGATAGACTGGATAAAGAAAATGTGGTACATATATACCATGGAATACTATGCAACCATAAAAAGGAACAAGATTATGTCCTTTGCAGGGACATAGATGGAACTGGAAGCCATTATCCTCAGCAAACTAACACTGGAAGAGAAATCCAAACACTGCATGTTCTTACTTATAAGTGAGTGTTGAATAATGAGAATACATGGACACAGGGAGGGGAACAACACACACTGTGACCTCTTAGCAGGACTGGATGGGAGAGCATCAGGATAAATAGCTATTGCATGTGAGGCTTAATACCTAGGTTGATAGGTGCAGCAAACCACCATGGCACAGATTTATCTACGTAACAAACTTGCACATCCTGCACATGTGTCCTGGAATTTAAAATTAAATTAAATTTAAATATATATATATATGTGTGTGTGTGTGTGTGTGTGTGTGTGTGTGTATATATATATATATATATCTGTGGGGAAGAGAGAAAAATATTTTTTTAAAAGCAGCTGAAGATTTTAAAAATTTGATTAAGACTATAAATTTACATAGCCAGAAAGTTCAATAAAGTTGAAGAAAAAGAAACATAAAGAAAACTATACCAAAGCATATCATAATCATACTGCTTAAAGGTGATAACAATAAAATCTTAAAAGCAGCCAGAGGGGGGCAAAATGCTTACTTTATACAGAGAAACAAATTTAAAGATGTTAGCAGATTTATGTGGGAAGACAGTAGGCCAACATCCTAAAATATCAAAAGATAAAATGGTCAGCCTAGAAATGTATATGAAGTGAGAATATCTTTCAAAAACAAAGGTAATATATAGACTTTTTCAAACATACAAATGCTGAAAGAATTTATCAACAGCGGGCCTATACTATAGGAAATGTTAAAGAGGTCTTTCAGACAGGAGAAAAACAATACTAAATGAAGATGCATCTATACAAAACAATGAGGAACACTGCAAATGATAGCTATGTGTGTAAATATAAAAGACTTTTAAAATTTCTTATTATTTAAATCTCTACCGAATAATAGATGGTATAAAGACTCAACCAGTTTCTTGATAATTTGGTCAACAGTTCTTCTCTACACTTTGAGTCAAAGTAAAAACTAATAATAGTACCCTATAAACAATCCATATTGAAGGCTTATATAGCTAGCTTAGTTTATAAATTAGGAATATAATGAAAGGTGGTGGCAGGAAGGGGACAGTATCTCAACACAGTGTCCTAAACAGAGATTTAGTTATTTCATGTCACAGAAGGTTGTAGGTGAGTCAATACCAGAGTTAGGCTGGCTCCTCCAGGACATTAAAGTTAGAGTCTCCTTCCTTCTTTTTGTTCTCCTATCCTTGGTAGAGATTAGACCTTGTGCATGTGGCCTGATGCTGAAAAAGCAATGGCTGTTGCAGTTTCAACCATCATGCTCACATTTGAGACAATAAAAAGGGAAAGGAGAACAGCATCAGATCCAGCTCTTTATTTAGTCAAAGTCTTTCCATAAATCCCTCCAGTCAATTTTCCATATGCCTTCTTTAATTCAATTTAGTCACATGGTCTCTTCTATATACAACAGAAGCTAAAAATGCAATGTATGAAAAAGGAGAACAGGAATGCTCTGTATGGCTTTGACGAATTAGATTTTATACCTGAGACTGGGAACAACGTCATCCTCCACAGGATTGGGCTTCTAATAGAGACAAACAAGGTATATATGGATATTGAATAAGCCGCTGTACTTACCAGTTAGTGACTACAAATTATTCATTATAAAATAACCTTGGGCCAGGATCCAAGATGGCCGTTTAGGAACAGCTCAGGATCGCAGCTCCCAGTGAAAGTGCAGAGGCTGCTGCAGGTAATCCCCAGGCAAGCAGGGCCTGGAGTGGACCTCAGCAGACCTACAGCAGAGGGGCCAGACTGTCAGAAGGAAAACCAAGAAATAGAAATAACTTCAACATCAACAAATAGAGCGTCCATTCAGAGACCCAATCTGAAAGCCAGCAACTACAAAGATGACAGGTGGATAAATCCATACAGATGGGAAGAAACCAGCACAAAAAGGATGAAAACACCCGAAACCAGAACACGTCTCCTCCTACAAGGGATCACAACTCCTCACCAGCAAGGGAACAAGGTTGGATGGAGAACGAGTGTGATGAAATGACAGAATCAGACTTCAGAAGGTGGGTAGTAAGAAACTTCTGTAAACTAAAAGAACATGTTCTAACCCAATGCAAAGAAACTAAGAACCTTGAAAAAAGATTTGAAGAAATGCTAACGAGAATGGACAAAATAGAAAGGAATATAAGTGAATTGATGGAGCTGAAAAACACAACACGAGAACTTCGCGAAGCATGCACAAGTACCAACAGCCGAATTGACCAAGCAGAAGAAAGGATATCAGAGGTCGAAGATCAACTCAATGAAATAAAACAGGAAGGCAAGAATAGAGAAAAAAAGGTAAAAAGGAATGAACAAAGTCTCCAAGAAATGTGGGACTATGTGAAAAGACCTAATCTACATTTGATAGGTGTACCTGAATGCGATGAAGAGAATGAACTCAAGCTGGAAAATACTTTTCAGGATATTATCCAGGAAAACTTCCCCAACCTAGCAAAGCAGGCAAATATTCAAGTCCAGGAAATACAGAGAACGCCACAAAGATATTCATCAAGAAGAGCAACCCCAAGGCACATAATCGTCAGATTCACCAGGGTTGAAATGAAGGAGAAAATACTACAGGCAGCCAGAGAGAAAGGTCGGGTTACCCACAAAGTGAAGCCCATCAGACTCACAGCAGATCTCTCAGCCGAAACTACAAGCCAGAAGAGAGTGGGGGCCGATATTCAACATCCTTAAAGAAAAGAACTTTCAACCCAGAATCTCCTATCCAGCCAAACTAAGCTTCATAGGTGAAGGAAAAATAAAATCCTTTGTGAACATGCAAGTACTCAGAGATTTCGTCACTACCAGGCCAGCTTTACAAGAGCTCCTGAAAGAGGCTCTACACATATAAAGGAACAACCAGTACCAGCCACTCCAAAAACATGCCAAAATGGTAAAGAGAATCAACACAATGAAGAATCTGCATCAACTAATAGGCAAAACAGCCAGCTAGCACCAAAATGGCAGTATCAAATTCACACATAACAATATTAACCCTAAATGTAAATGGACTAAATGCCCCAATCAAAAGACACAGACTGGCAAATTGGATAAAAAGACAAAACCCATCGGTGTGCTGTATCCAGGAAACCCATCTCACATGCAAGGATACACAAAGGCTCAAAATAAAGGGATGGAGGAAGATTTACCAAGCAAATGGAGAGCAAAAAAAAGCAGGAGTTGCAATTCTCATCTCTGATAAATTAGACTTTAAAGCAACAAAGATCATAAGAGACAAAGAGGGACATTACATAATGGTAAAAGGATCAATGCAACAAGAAGAGCTAACGATCCTAAATATATATGCACCCAATACAGGAGCAACCAGATACATAAGGCAAGTTCTTAAGGACTTACAAAGAGACTCAGACTCCCACACAATTATAGTGGGAGACTTTAACACCCCATTGTCAACATTAGACAGATCAAACAGACAGAAAATTAAGAAGGATATCCAGGACTTGAACTCAGACCTGGACCAAGCAAACCTAATAGACATTGACAGAACTCTCCATCCCAAAGCCACAGAATATACATTTTTCTCAGCACCACATCACACCTACTCCAAAATTGACCACATAATTGGGAGTAAATCACTCCTCAGCAAATGCAAAAGAAGGGAAATCGTAACAAACAGTCTCTCAGATCACAATGCAATCAAGTTAGAACCCAGAATTCAAAAACTAACCCAGAACCTCACAGTTTCGTGGAAACTGAACAACTTGCTCTTGAATGTTGACTGGATAAACAATGAAATGAAGACACAAATAAAGATGTTCTTCAAACCCAACGAGAATGAAGACACAACATACCAGAATCTCTGGGACACATTTAAAGCAGTCTCTAGAGGAAATATATAGCAATAAGTGCCCACATGAGAAGCAAAGAGAGATCAAAAAATGACACCCTATCGTCAAAATTGAAAGAGCTAGAGAAGCAAGATCAAAAAAACTCAAAGTCTAGCAGAAGACAAGAAATAGCTAAGATCAGAGCAGAACTGAAGGAGATAGAGACACAAAAAACCCTTCAAAAAATCAATAAATCCAGGAGCTGGTTTTTTGAAAAGATCAACAAAATAGACAGACCACTAGCCAGATTAATAAAAAAGAAAAGAGAGAATAACCAAATTGATGCAATAAAAATCGATAAAGGGGATAAATTTCCACAGAAATTCAAACTATCATCAGAGATTATAACAAACAACTCTATGCACATAAACTAGTAAACCTGGAAGAAATGGATAAATTCCTGGACACTTGCCTCCTCCCAAGCCTAAACCAGGAAGAAGTTGAAACCCTGAACAGACCCATAACAAGGTCTGAAGTTGAGGCAGCAATTAAGAGCTTACCACCCAAAAAAAGCCCAGGTCTAGACGGGTTCACAGCCGAATTCTACCAGACATACAAAGAGGAGCTGGTACCATTCCTTCTGAAACTATTCCAAACAATACAAAAAGAGGGAATTCTTCCCAAATCATTTTATGAGACCAACATCATCCTGATTCCAAAACCCGGCAGAGACTCAACAAGAAAAGAAAACTTCAGGCCAATATCCATGATGAACATAGATGCAAAAATCTTCAATAAAATACTGACAAGCCGATTGCAACAGCACGTCAAAAAGCTTATCCACCATGATCAAGTAGGCTTCATCCCGGGGATGCAAGGCTGTTCAACATATACAAGTCTATAAACATAATTCACCACATAAACAGAACCAAAGACAAAAACCACATGATTATCTCAATTGATGCAGAGAAGGCCTTTGACAAAATTCAACAGCCCTTTAAGCTAAAAACCTTCAATAAACTAGGTATTGTCGGAACGTATCTCAAAATAATAAAAGCTATTTACAACAAACCAACAGCCAATATCATAATGAATGGGCAAAAACTGGAAGCATTCCCCTTGAAACCTGGCACTAGACAATGATGCCCTCTCTCACCACTCCTATTCAATATAGTACTAGACATTCTAGCCAGAGCAATCAGGCAAGAAAAAGAAATAAAGGGTATTCAAATAGGAAAGGAGGAAGTCAAATTCTCTCTATTTGCAGATGACATGATTGTATATCTAGAAGACCCCATCGTCTCAGCCCCAAATCTCCTGAAACTGATAAGCAAGTTCAGCAACGTCTCAGGATACAAAATCAATGTGCAAAATCATATGCATTCCTATACACCAATAACAGACTTAAAGAGAGCCAAGTCAAGAACGAACTTCCATTCACAATTGCCACAGAGAGAATAAAATACCTAGGAATACAACTAACAAGGAATGTAAAGGACCTCTTCAAGGAGAGCTACAAGCCACTGCTCAACGAAATAAGAGAGGACACAAACATATGGAGAAACATTCCATGTTCATGGTTAGGAAGAGTCAATATCGTGAAAATGGCCATGCTGCCCAAAGTAATTTACGGATACAACGCTATCCCCATCAAGCTACCAATGACCTTCTTTGCAGAACTGGAAAAAACCACCTTAAACTTCATATGGAACCAAAAGAGAGCCCGCATAGCCAAGTCAATTCTAAGCAAAAAGAACAAAGCGGGAAGCATCACACTACTGGACTTCAAACTATACTACAAGGCTACAGTAATCAAAACAGCATGGTGCTGGTATCAAAACAGAGATATAGACCAATGGAACAGAACAGAGGTCTCGGAGGCAACACAACATATCTACAACCGTCTGATCTTTGACAAACCAGACAAAAACAAGCAATGAGGAAAGGATTCCCTGTTCAATAAATGGTGTTGGGAAAACTGGCTAGCCATGTGCAGAAAGCAGAAATGGGACCCCTTACTGACACCTTACACTGAAATTAACTCCAGGTGGATTAAAGACTTAAACATAAGACCTAACACCATAAAAACCCTAGAAGAAAATCCAGGCAAAACCATTCAGGACATAGGTGTATGCAAGGACTTCATGACCAAAACACCAAAAGCATTGACAACAAAAGCCAAAATAGACAAATGGGACCTAATCAAACTCCACAGCTTCTGCACAGCAAAAGAAACAGTCATTAGAGCCAATCGGCAACCAACAGAATGGGAAAAAATTTTTGCAGTTTACCCATCTGACAAAGGGCTGATATCCAGAATTTACAAAGAACTAAAACAGATTTGCAAGAAAAAAAACAAACAAGCCCATTCAAAAGTGGGCAAAGGATATGAACAGATACTTTACAAAAGGAGACATACATGAGGCCAACAAACATATGAAATGCTCATCATCACTGGTCATCAGAGAAATGCAAATCCAAACAACATTGAGATGCCATCTCATGCCAGTTAGAATGGCGATCATTAAAAAAATCTGGACACAACAGATGCTGGAGAGGATGTGGAGAAATAGGAGCAGTTTTACACTGTTGGTGGGAGTGTAAATTGGTTCAACCATTGTGGAAGACAGTGTGGCGATTCCTCAAGGACCTAGAAATAGAAATTCCATTTGATCCAGCAATCCCATTACTGGGTATATATCCAAAGGATTATAAATCATTCTACTATAAGGACACGTGCACACAAATGTTCATTGCAGCACTGTTTACAATAGCAAAGACCTGGAACCAACCCAAATGCCCATCAATGATAGACTGAACAGGGAAAATGTGGCACATATACATCATGGAATATTATGCAGCCATCAAAAACGATGAGTTTGTGTCCTTTATAGGGACATGGATGAAACTGGAAACCATCATTCTCAGCAAACTGACAGAAGAGCAGAAGATCAAACACCGCATGTTCTCACTCATAGGTGGGTGTTGAGCAATGAGAACACATGGACACAAGGAGGGGAGCACTACACACTGGGTTCAGTTGGGGGGAAATAGGGGAGGGACGGTGGGAGGTGGGGAGTAGGGGAGAGATAGCAAGGGGAGAGATGCCAGATGTAGGTGATGGGGAGGAAGGCAGCAAACCACACTGCCACGTGTGTACCTATGCAACAATCTTGCATGTTCTTCACATGTACCCCAAAACCTAAAATGCAATAAAATAAATAAATGGGAAAATAAAATAAAATGAAATAACCTTAAAGATAAAAGTAAAAAAGAGAAGAAAAAATGAAAACTTATATATTATTCTTTATGGATGACTGCCAACATGTTCACATTTTGTTTATTCAATGTATCATGTAACAATTTGATGAAATCTATTGTATGCAACAAAATGTTCCTAATAGGGCAAAGACCAAAGGAACAGTGAAAGAGTGGAAAGTTTTGATTAGAGAAATGTTCATCAATTTCCTCAAAAATGTTGCCTAGCCTGATTTCTAGTACTTCCAGTAATTATGTGCAAAAGGAATCTATTCCATATTTGGAATACAGCCTACTGTTATTTCTTATATATAAACAAATAAAAAGGTGGTAATGGATTTACAGAAGGAAGGAGCACCGCTTAAATGTTACAAAGTCGAATTATAAGCACTGTGGAAAATAACTCTAACTTCTTACTCCTCAAGAATAAAATGGGAAAATGTGCTGTTATAAGGTCATCGTGGGGCTCTCAAATGCCAGAAATACACCGATACTGATCATTGATGAGGGATCAGGAGAACACACCAGTAGCCACGCTCCTATCTTCATTGGGAAATCTCAGCATCACAGCCACCAGAGAAAGTAAGGATATGAAGACCTGAGAAATAGAATATTATCCTATGCATCTCTACCACAACTTCAAAAAGTCACTATATGAAGTGATAGAAATTATATGGAAAAAACTAAAGGAGAAATCTCTGTCTCCCAGTCTCAAGAGGATTTTTATTTACTTTCATCCCTTTAACTCTCAGTGATCCTGTGATTTGATAGGTTTGATTTATTTGGGAGCTATTAGATCTAATGGAAAAATAATTTTCTAAGTAGCTATATAATAGTACCAGAAAATTTAGTGAGTGAATTAGTTGTGTAATGAATTCTGTGTTGAATGTTATTGTATAGCTGCTTATAGAATCATTTTTGAAATGTGCTAAAACTCTGAAAAACATAGAGGCTCCTTTGCTTAATACTGTTACTGCTTGGAGCAATTAGATAAAATATGTAAGGACAGATTCTTCTGATTTCTATACATTTCTAAAGGTAAAAAGTGTGGTCACAATGAAGCTACATAAAATCTTTTAAGTCAGGAGTTTTCACTTGCTTGTCCTCTTAAGCATAGGGATGACAGTGATGCCACTCACTGCTCAGAATAGTCTAAAGTAACCAACATATGAAGTTGTCCATGTGTTATCAAGCTAAGCAACAATTTACAAATGGATAACTGAGAAATTTGCCAAATATCAATCAACACCACAATTAAAAGATAACATAATTTTAAATATATCAACAAAAAAATTAGCCAAAATAGTATATACTTTTTAAAAGAGTTAGGTAAGAGATACTGAACCCGACTCAGGATTATCCCACATTCTTTAGGAGAGTCTTGTCCTTCAGACAGAGCATTAGTGCTACACCAGAAAGGCTTTGTCTACTGAGAAGAGCACTTACAATTCTCTTTTCAAGGCTAAATCACATATTTTGACTCTCTATTCACCAAGCCACCATCTAATTACAATTTAGCTCCAGGTACCTATAGGTAAGGAACATAATAGCTTACCAACATCATATCTTGTCTGTATGGAAGTTCTATATTTAGTTGAACAGACTGCATCTACTCAAGGTGTACAAAGTGATAATTTGCTATACATATATATTGTGTAATGATTACCACAATCAAATTAGTTAACATATCCGTCCCTACCCACACGGTATTTAAGATCCCCAGAACTTATCCATCGTATAATTTAAAGTATGTACCTTTTGACCAAGATCTTCCCATTTCTCCACCTCTAGCTTCTAGCAACTACTCTCTGTTTCTATGAGTTCAACTTTTTTAGACTCCACATATAAGTGAGATCATGTGGTATCTGTCTTTTTTTTTTTCTTTTTTGGTGTGCACTTTTATTCAACTTGTCTCAAGTCAGTTTACAGGTAAGTCCTGGCTGCCTCCACCATTTCATGTAGCATAATGGCCTCCAGGTTTATCCACGTTGTTGCAATGGCAAGATTCCCTTTCTTTTAGGGCTGAATAATATATCTATCTATAGATAGATATACACATATATATGTACAATATACACACATACACATATACATCTATATAATACATTTTTTCTATTCATTCATCCATTTATGGACACTTATGTTACTTTTGTATCTTGGCTGTTGTGAGTAATGCTGCAATGAACATGGGAGTGTCCACTGAGATACTAATTTCATTTCCTTTGAATATACAACCAGAATTGAGCTGGCTGAATTGTACAGTAGTTTTATTTTTAGTTGTTTTTTGAGAAACTTCCACCTTGTTTTCCATAGTGGCTGTACTAATTTACATTCCCACTAAAGTGTGAAAGTGTCTCCTCTCCAGAGCTCTGCCAATACTTGTAATCCCTTGTCTTTTTGATAATAGCCATCCTAGTAGATATAAAGTTATATTGTACTGTGGCTTTGATTTGTATTTTTCTGTGATTAGTGATGTTGGGCACTTTTTCAGGTACCTTTTCAGGTACCTTTGACCATTTCTGTGTCTTCTTTGAAGAAATACCTATTTTAGTCCTTTACCCACTTTTTGATAAGGTTATTACTATTTTTTTTTTTTGCTATTGAGTTGTGTGAGTTATGTACATGTTTTTGCATAGTAAATCCATATCAAATATATGACTTGCAAATACTTAAATACTTTTCTTCTATTCTGTAGGTTGCCTTTTCGTTTTATTGATTTTTTTTCTTTTTTTTTTTTTTTTTTTTTTTGGCTGTGCAATTTGAAGTAGTCCCGCTTGTTTATATTTGCTTTTATTACCTGTACTTTTGGTGTCACATTTTAAAAAATCATTGACCAATGTCAAGGAGGTTTTCCAATATGTTTTTTCTTTTAAAAACTAAAAATGGCATTCTAGTATATGCCTCAGACTTCTATGAATTTAGCTTAGCTTAGGAAACTGGCAACATATACTTTCTGATGCTCCAAATCAGAATATGGTGACGCTGTCAGAAAGCTTCCAAAAGGCAAGCTGCCATGAACGGGCTGCACTTGTCTTTCTTATCCCTTCACGTTCATATCCCACATTGTCCTCTGAATATGCAAGTTATGTCACTGGTCCTCTCTTTTTTTTTTTTTTTCTTTTTCTAGATCTTGAAAGGATCAGAAAAACATTATCGATATTTTTTACCTGCTACACTAATTATAGCCATTGCTACACCAATTTATGTTTGTCTTAGCAAAAGCATCAATAATCTGTAGCAAAATGCACAGCATTTTATATCTGCATGATGATCTAAAAGATTAGTTCATACCAATTAACACATTTATTTTCCCTTTGCCTGGAACAAGTATATAGATCCAAACACTGTTGGTTATGTAACTTGCAGAGGCTATCAGTGAATAGACAAAGGAAACCATTTCTAATCTTTCTGACACTTATCTCGCCTATGGCCCTCCCATGTCATAACTAAAGCAATTGTTGGGATAGTGAACTAGCTGGAGAAGAACCAGACTTGAAATATAACAAGCCCAGACAGGAAGCTGGAGGCAGTATGGTGTCGGCTAATGCCATGCTCAATCATCTGCTGGATTCACTTTTAGCCAGGTCAGCTAGTTGGAGGAAAAATGTGAAGTAGAAACTTGTTTATTATAGAGGTGCAAGTTGAATAAAAACAGAGTAATGCTGCTCAATAATTACCACACTTTCCCCCAACTTCTCCCTGACCAGACACACATGCACTCACATCTAATAGCAAATTGATATCTGGCATGAAGGTCTTTGGCCACAAGACAACAAGCAGAGTCCAGCAAATGTAGCCTGGGAAAGAACTCTAAAAACACTCTGAAAATCTTCACTTTGCTTCCCTAGGTCTAAATGATGTCGTCTCCAAATGACTAATTAAGTTTCTCCTTTCAGATCCAATAAACCTTCTAGATTACCAAGAAATATTCTCTTTTCTCAGACCAAAAACAAATGTTTTCAAGTATTTAAAACTAGGAAAGGGGGAAAAAAGTTACTTCTATCTTTGTAAATGTCTGTTTGCATTCATATTTTGTCTCTCTTCTCTAGTTTTTTGTAACGTGCTAAAAGTAAGCCAACTAACCCCACCACCCACAAAAAAAATGTTTTTAAGTCAATAGAACAAAAGAAAAGCTGATTGAGGGATGTTGGTAAGTTAACAACTCTTGTTATATATTGCAGCTATATCACTGCATTTACAAGAGAAGAAATGGGGCATTTTCTAAAGGCAGAAGGATTTAGATTAGACATTTGTATTTATACAGCACTATTGATAAGCTGTTAGGCTTCTTTGTAAAAATGACTTACCTCAAGTCAGTGCCAGAAATTGGTGTCATCAAAGATTGCATGCAGCTGGATCCTGCCCCTAAATTGCCCTTGCTACATATCTACTTTCTTTGTCTTTTTGTTTCATTTTAGCCCTATAATTTAGTTTTGACTTGTCCTTAGATTAAAACCCCATGCTCACCCCATTGCCTTTCACCACCTGAAGACCGACATCCTGTCCTGAACCCTGCCCGGGAAGGAGACCTATGCCTATAGACAGACCAATTCTATGAATGATAACCACCTGTCCACTTGCCTACAGACAGTTCAATTCTATGAATGATAACCACCTGTCCACTTGCCTACAGACAGACCAATTCTATTAATGATAACCACCTGCCCACTTGCCTACAGACAGATCAATTCTATGAATGATAACCACCTGTCCACTTGGCTCTCGGTATCCCGTTTCTGGTTTACTCACTATTGACTTAATTGGAAAATGACATTTTTCTGCATTGTAAATTAGACTGCAACACTATTCAAAAATTGAGCCCCCCAACTCAACAACCCTTTACTGTCAACTGCAACTTAGTCACTTCTCCTATGTCAGTTCTTCCCTAGAGAATCGGTTCTGTGCTGCCACCTAGCTCCCCTCTACTGTATCCTGCTGTAGAAAAAAAAAAAAATCATTATTTGAGCATGAGTCATCCCAAGACATGGCGTTGTGGTAGGCAAAAATTCCAAAGATGCCTTCAACAAGATACCCATCCTCTAGTTATTCAAACATGAATTTAGGTACTGTTAGCAGATACAATTAAGGTTACTGTAAGAATGCAGAAATCTGAAGTGTTTTTCCTGTTACTCTTCACTCATTCAATACTTCTGACACCAATATGAAGGAGGAAGGAGGGGCGTTCCCACATACACCAAGCAATTCCACAGATGAATCTCCAGCAGACACTAGCTGGGTATCCTCTAAAACAATTCTGACACTATCTACCTGGAAGCAACACAAGATCCCACAGGTTGAGGGCTCAGTCCCACAAGACTGCCCCTACCTTTCATGCCAATTATAAGCCTCAGGTTGTTTTACCTTTGCTTCTGACAAAGTAGGTTCCAACAACACCTTTCTTATGTTCTATTAATATGCTACAGCAACTGATGGTACTCTGGGACACACATACACCGGTTTATTATAAATAATATTTCAAATGATATTGTAATATTACAGTATGCTATTGCAATATTATAGTATGCTATTGCAAAATTATATGATATAAAATTACAGTAATATCAAAAAGAATATTACAAAGAATACAGATGAACAGCCAGATGGAAGGGATGCATAAGGTAAGGCATTTGGGAAGGGGCACAGAGTTTCCATGGGTGCACCACCCTCCCAAATCCTCCAAATGTTCAGCTATCCTGAAGCCATTAGAACTCAGTCTTTCTGGGTTTTTAATGAAAATTCCATTATGTAGGTGTAATTGATTAAACCACTGACCATTAGTGATCAATTTATCTTTTACCTTCTTTTCCATCCCTGGAGGTTGGGGATGGGATGAAAGTTCCAACTCAGTAGTCATGGCTAGGTCTTTCTTGTGATCAGCCCCAATCATGAGGCGATCTAGTTGCCCCCAGCCACCAGGCATCTCATTAGCACAAAAAGGACACTCCTACCACTCTGGAGATTCTAAGGATTTTAGGAGCTGTATGCCAGGAAATAGGATGAAGACCAAATGCATATTTCACAACATCAGTTACTAATCACCTTAAATAGGGAGCTTATGCTGGATTATCTGGGTAGGCTCAATGAAATTCCATGATCCTTTACAATCAGAAAAGAAAGTCAGAGAATTGGTTTAAGAGATGGAGCAATGGGAGAAGAGGAAGAAAAGAGAAAGTCAGAGCAATTCTAATCCCAAGAAGGATTTGACTTCAAGTTGTTGCTGGCTCTGAGATACAGGGGCCCACATGCAAGGGCTTGAGAAGGGGGCCTTAAGAGATAGGAACAAATCCCAGCTAACAACCAGCAAGGAAATGGAGATCTCTGTCCTAAAACCAGGAAACTAGACTCTGCCACAACCTGCAAGAGCCTCGAAGCCAGTTCTTCCCCAGATAACAGCCCAGATCCCTGACATCTTGATCCCAGCCTTGTTAGGGCTGAAATGAAGAAACCTACTAAGCAGTCCTGACCATGAGAACTATAGAAGTATGAGATCATAAATTTGTGTTGTCACTAATGTTGTGGTCATTTGTCATGGTGGCAACAGGAAACTGTTACAGACAAAATTTACTCATACCATTGTTTTGTGAAAAAGAACTATGTCTTATAATTCCTGCCTCCATGATACTACTAGAAGCTTTTTAAAATTAAGCATGTTTTAATTCATTGGATATTTATCGAGCATCTGCTATGTCCACAGGTCTTCAGCAGATAGAGTGCCCTGTCTATGAATCCATCCTGTGTGAAAGATAAACTGGCTTCTATAGGATAAAGTGCAAACAATTTAAATAGATAGATACACAGTGTTCTATCATCTGGCTTCTGCCCATCATCCTCCATTTGTCCTCTAAGATCCAGCTAGACATGAAACCCACTGCTTTTTAAGCCCTTGATTGTCTTTCATGCCATTGAGACTTGGAACTTGCAGTTTCACACCTCAAGTACGGCTAGAACCCATCTTCCCTTGATATCCATATGACTCTCTCATTCCCCTTCTTCTGGTCTTTGCCATATTTTGCTCTTTAAAAGACCCCTAATTTCGAGCACTCTAGTGAACATTGCAAACTACCACCATTCTCGCATTCTTAATCACCCTTATTTCTGCACAATTTCTGTTCCATAACATTTAGCAACTTCTAATGCACTTTTTTTTTAATTTATTATACTTGGTGAATGTATTATATTTGTTGGGTGTTATCACTCTATTTCCCTGTAAAACATAATCTTCACAAAAAAGTGAATTTTATCGATTTTGTTCACAATCAATGAAAGCGAGTTTCACTGATTTTGTTTGAATGCCAGCACTTAGAACAGCGCCTGGCTCAGTGTAAATAGATACATTATCAATATTAGTAAAGCACTGAATGAATCTTATTAAGACCACGTATTTTTTCAAAAGTTATTCATAAGGTAGAGTCTGGCAGAACCCAGTAGGTGTCTGTGTAAATTGAATGACTAAAAAGTCCACGATTTATCTTGCTCAGCTCAGAAAGTGGGCCTAGGACTTTTAAATTGTCAAGTGTCTCTTATATCCAATCTTCTTCTTGGACTGGTCTGGAAATAAAGTATTGCTCGATCGGTATTGGTGAAATGAGGTCAACTTTGTATGTATAAAATCCTACCAAAAGTCAACAACTTTCAAACACCTAAAAGAAAATAGGTCAGTTTATAAGGCTCGCTCACAAATTCCTTTCCCTAACTGCCTTTTTAAGTTTTGAAAAGTCATAAAAATAATGCGTAATAGAATGCAATATTTATTACTTTTCCACTGCCATTCTATTGGCTATAGCTTCCTTTCTGAAAAAAAACTTTCAATTCATGACTTACATCTTTTGTCTTTTTTTCTCAAACCATTTTGACACTGGTATTCATATGCTAGAAATGCGGAGATGACAAGTAGTAAAAAGTAGAGAAAACCTTCTCATTGTTTCAAATACAAGTTGTTCACTTTAAGATTATTATTTAACATTTTCTAATTGCTATGGATTATTCTAAGTTGCCCCAAGAAGAAAACAGTTTGCAAATAGCTTTTAAGCACTTATAAAGCCACACATTGCTCCTCTAACATGCACCAAGGCCACAAATTGATATTTATAAAACTTCAAACGTGTAAGAAGTTTTTTTTTCTAGGATAGGTGGCTGAAAAGTACCAACACTGTGACAAGGAGCTAGTGTGCTTACCAGTAAAGAAATTCTAGGTCATGCTGGCATCGAACAGCATGTTTAAACTCGTCCATTTAGTAGCCCACAGTTTGCCAACTTTACAGAGGAAAGGTTTATTAAGGAAAAATTTTCAGCTGCTCCTTCTTTAGCTTTCTGTATCTTGTCCAAAGCAGTTTTGCCAAAGCCAAAAGTTTAAGGGCTGGGCTCAATTTCTCCATTTTAAATAGGGACCACAAATAAAACTGTCAACCGGTAAGAATAAATGTAGTGAGCTTTTTGCTCAAGTGGTAGACTTCACTCGGCTATCCATGCCAGAGCAAATACATCCATAGGGCCCATTCAATGACTGACAAATTTTGACTGGATCCCAACAACAGCAAGTGGAAAAAAATCAGTCCTCAAATCACCTCATTGCGGCTTTGCATGTTTTAAGTCATGCCTGCTGCTGCAACCTAAATAACAGCTATTTCAGACATGTTTTCATCCTAAAAGTCCTAAAATGAATCTAATCACATAAATTCCCTTCTAACAGCACAATAAGCAAACATAGCCAATCTTCTATTAAAAAGCTGGAAGCACAGCAGATAAGCAAAGATAGCTTGAAATCCAACATGTTTAAGCATGAGAACAGAAAAACAGCAATTTATTTCGGAAATGCATGAAAAAACAACATTTTTAAAAAGCTTCAAATTCACCCAACAAATTTTATTTCTAAAAGTAATCTTAACAGTCTGAAAAATTAATATTAGATACTTCAAAGAATACTCAGTAGAACAATTGCTGTGATTACAAAAGCATCTGATTTTTCCCTCTCCTAAGATAGTAGTTACCAACACTGAGCATTAGAATTATCTATGTGGCATAGGCCCTAACACAGACCAATTAAACTAGCATTTCTGGGAGTGAGGTCCAGATGGTTCTAAAGTCCAGAGCTATAAATTGAGGTATACAAGAAAAGGAAAGGTAATGAGAATTGTGAGAAAATGTTTTCTAAACTTGCCTGATAATAATCAGTGTCTCTTAGAATGTTTATTAACACATACCCAAGCTACTGATGCACCAATCTCAGAGAAAAGCTTTGGACATGTATTGTGAAAGAGCAAATTTTTAAATAACTAAAACAGTATAAGGAATTATTTATAACACAGATAGATGCTCGAGGTGATGGATACCTCATTTACTCTGATGTGATCATTAGACATTGTATGCCTGTATCAAAATATCCCATATACCCCATAAATATGTATACCTACGATGTGGCCACAAAAACTAAAAATTAAAAAAAAAAAAAAACAGAAACTCAATAATAGTTGTCATCATGAACCTGATCTGGGAGAATAATGTAACTATATAAAGGCTTTAGCAAAGATCTGTGAAAAACATTTGAAAAAAAACCACTGTTTAATGTGAACTTCAAGGTTTAAGGTCTGCATTAACCAAGGTAAATTGTAGGACAAGCTCAGGTCTCTCCTAAAATTCTCAATGCATCAGTGGAGATCGAAAAAAGGCTAAGAAGACAAGGGAGTGGTCAGAGACACATGGGCCACACAGTGTTGGAGAACAGGGCACATATTTTACGGGAAGAACTCAAGTGGAGCAAACCTTCTTGTGTCTTCTTTCTGTCTTCATTTACAGTCACTCTCTTCACATCAAATGGCAATTTCTGTTCACTGTCTTTTGTTGTGTTGACCAGAGCCTGAAGCATCTCTTCAACAGCAGTTCCCTCCAACTGCACAAAGCCTGATGATACACATGTTTTTTCTGGTTAATATTATATAAAACACAGTCCTTGTAAGTATCAGTTTAAGAGGCTTCATTTTATTCAATGTGTTTACTATGGACTGTTTTCCTTTTTGTAACATTGGATATTAAGTATTCTTAGAGTATTATTCTAACATACTGTAACATAAAGAGGACAAAGGCAGGCTTTTTCACTCTGCCATTATTCCACCTGCGTAATTGGTCCCATGAGTTTTCGGCATTAGTGGCAAAGCCCAGTGGAGCAATGGAGCCTGGTGGGCACAGTAACATTCCGTAACAGTCTGCTGGGATTTAATATCAACTGTAGGATATGGTGACACGGAGGACTATGTGGCAGAGAACACAAAAGAACATCCTGAGGACTAATGAAGTACAACTAGAATATTCTCAGACATAACTTTGTAACCATCTGAAAAGGACTTGAGGTTCTAGCCAGAGGTGAAAGCAAAAGCCAGAAAAATCAGAGGTTGCCATACTCACAGCGGTACCCACAAGCAAATGGGGGTTGAAGATACCTCAATTTGATGAAAGTTTGTTATTTGTTTTCTAAGCAGGATATAAAATAACATATGCATTACAATTCCTGTTTTGTTAGAGAGGCTTAGGTGCCTATTTTTAAACTTTAATAATACAAAAGACACAGTTGATAGTGGTGGTCTCTAGGTAGTAGGATTATAAGTGATTTTAGGGATTTTCATTTTGCCTAATTCTATTTTCTAAATATTCTACAATGAATATTTATTTTTGCAATAAGACACAGTATTAAAGTGATAAAAAATTTGTGACTGTTCAAAATTAATTACTACATATATGTGGTTTCATAAAGCCTCATCATCTATGGTAATTTGCTGGTTTAAGCTTTCTCATAGCAACACCTTGCTAAGGAAATAAGTATGCATTTATGGGACTCAAGTTATACCCCCTCTTAATGTGATAGAGGAATAATTAAGTATTCACGATTGGAATACAAGAAAAGGGGCAGTTTTTTTTTTTTCTGTTACTGGTAAGTATAAAGGCTTTTCTATAATAATTATCCACTATATGGGTTAATATATTTTCACTGTAACTTTTTTAAAATGTAGCCTGTTTTATGCTGTATAGCTATTGTCAACACCATTTACTGTGAATAAACACAAGATTCAAGATTATTAGTTTTGAGACCCAAATCTTAGTCCCACCTCACTGGCCAGCACATTCACCATCATAGGGAAGGGAATGGAATATGTTGAGAGCATTTGCTTTAGTTAAAATTCATACCTTTAAAAAGCAGATTTAAAAAACCTATTATTCTATTCAATATTCCTTTTTCAAAAACAAAATAAAATCTCATAATATGTTCTGCCACAATCTACCTTCACATATTAAATATAATAGATTACCCTTTCAAGCTTAATTAAAAACAACTCATATATTTTGACTATTAACAAGAGTCAAAATATTCAACATCTTGTTACATGTAAGAATCGCATGTAAGAAATGCCACATCTTGGAAATTTTCATTACAATTTACATTTTCTCTTCATCAAGCAAACAATGAAGTTTTTACAGCACTCACAACCCAAAGTGATTTAAGGGAGAACAATAATAAGGTGGGTGAATCACAGTACCATCAACAGAAACAATCTGTCATGACACTCAAAGCCTAAATCAGGTGTTGAGCGGCAGAATAATGAGGTAGAGAATTTACGTGCATAGCATCAAAAATTAATAATTATACATTTTTTTCCTCTTCTTTATTTCTGATAGGGTACACCCTGAAAGGGTGTGCCTTCATATCAGAGCCAGTAGGATAGCTGTGTTCATTGACTTAATTGCCTGGTAAAAATTTAATGTGGCTTATTATATAGAGAGACATATAAAGACACAATTAAAATGTTACCACTCAAAGCAATAATATATAGCATACATTTAATCATTCTGGGGATAAATGCCTAGTTTATATATAAATTTGCAGAATATTTTTCTGGCCTCATTAATTTCAAAAAGGAGTTTTCAAGACAGCATTCAAGAATATCCCCATTCTCTAACTGCATAAACCGTCTTCATCATCATTGTCATACTCCTTATCATCATCATCATATTCACTATCATGATCATTCTAGTTACAACAACTAATCTATAACCAGGAGCCTCCATTTGGAATCTTACTTTTGGCTGAAGCCATGGTCATGGCACCCTCCTGCCAGGTAAAGTTAGCATTTTAAGGCCTAACCTCCAAAATTAAACATAAAATCACAGTGGAAATCAGCTAAGATGTCTAAATTATCTTACAAATTTATCTTAAATCACAAGGCTACACTAAAAGACATATATCTTACATATATGCTTTTTTTATTGCTTATTGAGAAGAAAAGGTCAGTCTGCAGCTTCTTCTCAGTATCAGTGAACGTCGTTATTATTGGTCTACTATTAGTAAGTAGCTGCTCATCTGAAAACAACTTAAAACTATGGAGTTGGACATATAAAATGTTGGTGGTAGGACAAATATTACATCTAGCATTGAGAATAAAAATGGGTAAGTATAACAAGAGAGAAAAAAATGTGTAGCAGTTTGCTGGAACTCAGATATAAGCAATACAAAATAGGAGGAAAATGACTGTTACCAACAGAACTGAATGTTCTGCAGTTATAAGAGATTTTATTGAGTTGTAATTTTAAGCAAAGCCTGTGGCAAAATATGTGCCCAGGAGGCATGTTCCAATGGAGATGGGCACTTGATTAGTGAATATACTGACAGGAATTTTGAGAAGTACAGCTAAAATCCGAAACATAACAGTGACCTATGAAAACTGGTCTTTATAACCTGATCTTAACACGCACATTGCACTTACCTCTCAAAACAAGCTCATTATTAAAAATTAAAAACAATAGAGAGAGAGAGAGAGTGTGTGTGTGTTTATTATAAGGGGCTAGGCTACAGCTGTGTTGAACATTGCTTAAACATTACTATTAAACTAATCATTGTTATAAGAACTCACAGGCAAGAGTCAACCAAGAATATACAGGTAGAGGATCATTTGAAGTATAGTAAATGACTAAAACACAGAATAGTGAGATAATTAAACAATAGCCAATAAAAAGGAACTAGATCTCCTTTTAATTCAGGGATACTAAATGAAAACGCAGAATTCATCAGCAAAAACAGATAAAGAAGCAGTATCCATAGCAATACTCCCCATGTGCTAGCAAAGTTCAGAAGATAAAACAGAAAGAGAGAGAGAGAGACATCCAAAAGGAAAATCTGCTTACTGTTATCAGCAAATAAAAAGCTTACTTGAAATTCCTATAAATTGTAAGCTATTGTTCTGTAATATTTCCTTTCTTTACTGTTTTGAGGTTTAATTTATCAAATTTACATAGATGTGCAATTATCACCACAATCCAGTTTCAGAACCATTCTATTTACCCAAAATTTTCCCTCATTCCAGTTTCCAATTAATCCATGTTCTTGCCTTATCTCCAGGTAAAAACCAATCTGGCTTGTCTCTACAATTTTGTCTTTTCTGGAATTTCAGATAAATGAAATTACACAGTACATAGTCTTTTGTGCTTGGCTTCTTTCACTTAGAATATTGTTTTTGTGGTTTGTGTAAGTTGTTGCATGTATCAGTTCATTCCTTTTTATTGGCAAATAATGAAATACCACTGTATTGATACATTTTATTTATCCATACAATAGTTGTTGGACATTTGGATTTTTTACTTGAGGGATAGTATGAATAAACGATGCTATAATATTGAAGAAAGCCAGAACATGAAGAATAGTTGACCTGAAAACAAGATGCAGGGAAATCCCTTAGCCTTCCCTCTGTTTGCCTAAATGTTGGGCAGAAAGTTACAAAGATAAAAGGTCTTTCTATTCTATCATTTTTTCCCACCTAAAGACAGAATGTAAATTTTCCTTTACTACAGACAATGCTTATTGGCTCAGAGAGGTGCACCACAGGAATCTGTGAGCAGACTTTACTTCATTAGGTCCCCATAAATCCATTTATTCAACTTTCCCATCTTTGGAAACCTGGGACTGCTTTTCTTTCTTTACTTAATATTTTCATATCTTCTTTGGTAAAATATGTACTCAAATATTTTACCGAGGATTTTTATTGGTTGTTTTATTATATTATTGAGTTGTAAAAGTTCAGATATAATTTCTCCAAAACTGTCATTTGTCTTTTCCCTTCCTTAATGATTTAAAGATCAAAATTTTTAATTTTGTTCAAGACAACGCTATCAAATTTTGCATTATTCATTATATTTTTGATTTTGTATCTAGGAAATCTTTGATTAACTCAAGGTCATGAAGATTTTCTCCTGTGTTTTATTCTAGAGGTAAAATAGTTTTAGCTATGGTATGTAAGTCTGTGGATCAACACTATATATTAAAAAGACCAGACTTTCTCAGTTTAATTACCTTGGCTGATTTGCCAAAAATCAATTGATACACATAATACTGTTAAGATGGAAATACTCTAAAAGTTCATCTACAGATTCAACACAATCCCTATAAGTATCCCGGTTATTTTTCTTTTTAGAATTAAACAAGCTGATCATAAAATTCATATGGAACTGCATGGAATCCAGAATATACAAAATAAACTTAAAAAAGAACAGAGCTGGAAAAATCCCACTTTAATTTTAAAACTTTTTACAAAGCTACACTAATTATAACACTACAGTACTGCTTCAGGATCCACAGACAAGTCAATGGAATTAAATTGAGAATCAAGAAATAAACTTTTACATTTATGGTCAATTGATTTGAACAAAGGTCTCAATAACATTCAATAGAGAAATAAAAGTATTTTCAACAAATGGTGCTGGGACACGTGGATATCCACATGCAAGATACATAGAGTTGAAATGTCTTTTACATCATACAAAAAAATTAATTCAAAACAGACCTAGGCCTAGTTTTAAAAATGAAAACTATAAAACTCTTAGAAGAAAGCATAGGAGCCATCATGCTTTGAATTAGTCAAAGCCTAATTAGAGATACAATGCCAAAAGCACAGGAGATAAATCAGATAAATTGGACTTTAAAAACTTTTGTGCTGCAAACTGCATCATTAAGAAAGCAAAAAGCCCACAGAATGAAATAAAATACTTGCAAATCATGTATTTGATAAGGAAATTAAGTTTAACATATATAAAGAAGTATTATAACTCAATAATAAAGACAAGTACTCCAAGCAAAAAATGGGCAAAGGATCTAAATAGGCAATTTTCCAAAGAAGATGCACTGATGACCAATAAGCATATGAAAAAAATGCTAAACATAACAAGCCATTAGAAATATGCAAATAAAAGCATAATGAGATACATTTCACACCAACTAGAATAGCTATTAATATAATTTTAAAAGACAGATAATAATACTGATTAAGATGTGGAGAAATAGAAACCCTCAGAAATTGCTAGTTGGAATGTAAAATGGTACAGCTAATTATATGGCAGTTCCTTACAATGTGAAAATACCGAGTTCCCATATGACTCAGTAATTTTACTCATAGGTGTAGATCCAAGAGAAATAAAAGCATGACTACACAAATGTTCATACCAAAATTATTTGTAAGAGACAAAATATAAAAACAACTCAATGTCCATCAACTTATACATGGCTAAAATAGATATAGTATATTTATGCTCTATTAGTCAGAGTTCTCTAGAGAGACAGAACTAATAGAATATATATATATATATATATATGAATACATTGATGTATATATCCATATATACTTCAATTATATATATGCAAGCCCCACTTCCATGGCACTTCACAGGGTAACTCCCACTGGCTTAGAATTCCAGCCAGCCACCAGTATCATTCCCAAGATGCATAATCATCAGATTCTCCAAGGTCAAAATGGAAGAAAAAATGTTAAAGGCAGCTAGAGAGAAAGTCCAGATCACCTACAAAGGGAAGTCCGTCAGAATAATATTCGACCTCTCAGCTGAAACCTTACAAGCCAGAAGAGACAGGTGGCCAATATTCAACATTCTTAAAATAAATTCCAACCCAGAATTTCATATCTGGCCAAACTAAGCTTATAAGAAAAGGAGAAATAATATCATTTTCAGACAAGCAAATGCTGGGGGAATTTGTTATAACGAGACCTGCCTTACAAGAACTTTTGAAAGAAGCACTAAATATGGAAAGGAAAGGCCATTACCAGCCCGTACAAAAACACCCTGAAGTACACTGACCAGTGAGACTATAAAGCATTCACATAAAAAAGTCTTCAAAATAAACAAGTAATATTATAATGGCAGTATCAAATCCATACATATCAATACTTACCTTAAACATAAACAGGCTAAATGCACCCAATTAAAAGGCACAGAGTCGCAACTTGGATAAAGAACCAAGGCCCATTGGTATGCTGTCTTCAAGAGACCTATTTCACATGCAATGACACACATAGGCTCAAAATAAAAGGATGGAGAAAAATCTACCAAGTAAATGAAAAAAAGAAAAAAAAAAGCAGGAGTTGATATCATAGTTTCTTACAAAACACTTTGAACCAACAAAGATCAAAAAAGACAAAGAAGGGTGTTACATAATGATAAAGAGTTCAATTCAACAACAAAAATCTACTCTAAATAGATATTCATCCAACATGGGAGCACCCAGATTCATAAAGCAAGGTCTTAGAGACATTCAAAGAAATGTAGATTCCAAGCAATAATAGTGAGAGATATGAACATATGCAGAAGATTAAAACTCGACCCCTTATTTACACCAGATGCAAAAATTAACACAAGATGGTTTAAAGGCTTAAAGGTAAATCCCAAAACCATAAAAACCCTGAAAGGTAACCTTGGCAATATCATCCTGGACATAAAAACTGGCAAAGATTTCATGACAAATACAGCAAAAGTAATTGCAACAAAAGCAAAAATTAACAAATGGGATCTAATTAAACTAAAGAGCTTCTGCACAGCACAGAAAACTATCAAGAGAGTGAACAGACCAACCTACAGAATGGAAAGAAATTTTGCAAACTGTGCATCTGACAAAGGTCTAATACCCAGCATCTATAAGAAACTAAAACAAATTTACAAGGAGAAAAAAAGATCCCAATAAAAAGTGGGAAAAGGACATGAACAGACAATTCTCAAAAGAAGAGATTTATGTGGCCAACAAACACGCATAGAAAAGCTCATTATCACTGGTCATAAGAGAAATGCAAATCAAAACCACATTGAGATACCACCTCATGCCAGTTAGAATGATGACCATGGCACATGTATACCTATGTAACAAACCTGCATGTTCTGCACATGTATCCCAGAAATTAAAGTATAAAAGAAAAAATAAAGTCAAAAAATAACAGATGCTGGCGAGGTTGCAGAGAAAAAGGAATGCTTATACACTGTTGGTAGGAGTGTAAATTAGTTTAACCATTGTGGAAGACAATGTAGTAATTCCTTAAAGATTTAAAAACAGAAATACTGTTCAACCTAGCAATCCCATTACTGGGTATATACTCAAAAAAAATAAATTATTCTGATTATTCTTTTATAAAGATACATGCAGGTATTTGTTGATTGCAGCACTATTTACAACAGCAAAGACATAGAATTAACCTAAATGTCTATGGATGGTGGAATGCATAAAGAAAATGTGGTACATATACACAACGGCATACTATTCAGCCACAGAAGAGAATAAAATCATGTCGTTTACCAGAACATGGATGGAGTTGGAGGCCATTATCCTTAGCAAGTTAATGCAGGAACAGAAAACCAAATACTGAATGTTCTAACTTTTAAGTGGGAGCTAAATGATGAAAACACATGGAC
The DNA here is from genome assembly GCF_009761245.1 of Sapajus apella. NCBI lineage: Eukaryota > Metazoa > Chordata > Mammalia > Primates > Cebidae > Sapajus > Sapajus apella. The sequence goes on from NW_022436948.1 coordinate 27,884,722, forward strand.
ACACAGAGGAGAACATTACACACTGGAGGGTGAAGGATGGGGAGGAAGAAAAGGATCAGGAAAAATAACTAATGTGTACTAGACTTAATACCTGGGTGATCAAATAATCTGTGTAACAAAAACCCATGACATAGCTTTACCTATGTAACAAGCCTGCATATGTATCCCTGAACTTAAAAATAAAAGACAAAAAAAAAATTGGACCACATTGTAATCTATATTGACAGAGAGACAGAGAGAGAGAGAGAGAGCAAATAAATATAGGAAAACACCATTAGCAATTAGGGAAATATAAATGAAAAGCAAAGTGAAATATTAGTACATAACTCTCAGTATGACTAAAATAAAAAATAGTGACATCAAATGCTAACAAGAATGTGGAGAAACAGGATCACTTATACACTGCTGATGGGAATGTAAAAACATACAAACACTCTTTAGAAGTTTGGCAGTGTTGATGGAACTAAACCTGTAACCACCATGTGATCCAGGAATTGTAATTTTGGGCATTTATCTGAGTAAAGCATAGTACAAAAAGCTGACTTAGAGGAATAATGATGATGGGACAGAAACTGCCTTTGTCAGTCATACCCATTCTTCCTTTATTCTTTAACTTTAGCTCAACCTAAACAGTTTTTATTTGCATGATATGGACAAAAATAGATGGATAGGAGAGTGTGGAAGAAGAGGAGTGAGCTTTATCTTAAATTGTAAAGTGAAATTCAGAAATTTTCTGTTTTGCACAGCACTAAGTTCTGATAGGTCAGCAAATAAAATATTACATAAGGAAAAAAATTGAATTGCAAAGTACCATGAATGTGTATAAAGATGTTACTGTTTATAAAATCAATACTATATGCTAGAATTTTATTTAAAATCGTGTAAGTTTAAAGTTATAGGACTTCAATTGCACGAGTCTTTAATTACTGAAATCTGCTAGTATCCATATGAAATATGACTTTATTAATTACTACAATTATCTGGCATATTCTAATCTTATTAGCAGGGATTCTACTAGGAAGATATAGATAGATGATGATATAGATATAGACATAGATATAGATTTTTTTTTTTTTTTTTTTACAGCGCCGTCTTTCTTCACCAGCCTCCAGGCTGGAGTGCAGTGTGCGATCTTGGTTCACTGCAACCTCCGCCTCCCGGGTTCAAGCAATTCTTCTGCCTTAGCCTCCCAAGTAGCTGGGACTACAGGTGCGTGCCACCATGCCTAGCTAATTTTTGTATTTTTAGTAGAGACGGGGTTTCACTATGTTGGCCAGGATGGTCTTGATCTCTTGACCTTGTGATCCACCCACCTCAGCCTCCCAAAGTGCTGGGATTACAGGCATGAGCCACCGTGCCCAGCTAAGGAAGATATATTTTAATGATATTTTTCTGGAAAGGAAATCTCTTGGGACACAAGTGCTGCTTTCTAAATTGCTACCCAAACGTGAGAGACCCCTAGTTCTAAAATCCAGTAGGCAAGGTTATGGGAAGTGATTCATATTTGGTTGAGATAAAATTTCTTACTTTGATGCTTCTCAGTTTATATTGTTCCTGATCTTTAGTTTCAGAAAAACACACATTTCTTTTGCATGTTTTTGTAGTATTCATTCTAAATAGGTTAGCTCTGTCAACAAGCTCTAGTTGGTGCCTTTTCTAGTTTTATAAAAACACTCACAATAATACAGTTTGAGGGTGAAAATAATTGTGGAGAAATTTTAATATGCTCTTCCATTTATTTATGAATAAACCATTTTTGTTAATAATTCACACAAAATAAAATAGGGTAACCATTAGTCACCCACTTATCCAATTGTTATATCCTTTGTCTGAATAAATATTTATTAATTACTTGTGATTTCATGTTTTCTTTGTTACCATATTCTGAATGCCATAATACATGCTAACATACATTGTTTTCTGTTACACATACACTTTTCTTTTTGCAAACTGATCATGTGAAGCTGATGACCCTTTATGTTTAGTAGACGCCACAAAATTTGCTCACTTTTGAACACTTGCAGTGGAAGGAGTTACTTTCAAGTGTGTTTTCAAAGGCAGCAGGGCTGAAAGGGCTGAGCTGCAGCCTGGTGAGGAAAGCAGTAAGCATCCCACTGTCATTTTGACCTAGATGACCCCTTCATTTCACTTCCCTAAGCTGCAAAAACACAGAGAGCTGTGTTGCCCTTGCTTACCCGGGGACATGAAAAGGAAATCATGCAACAAAAACAAGTTGGAGGTCCAACATGGCAGTGAAGTCTTGTGTAAAGAAGTGAGTTGAGAATCGAAGGAATTGTTTTCCCCTAATCAGTACTATGTGACTTCAGACAAGTCATACTTTCATTTCTCTATTAAAAATTGGCCATAATGACTATAAAAAGTGTGCACTTTCTAAAAAAGGAATAATTCTAAGAGTCCTCTAAAATCTAAATAAAGACTGAATTAATTTTATGTATTGCTATAATTACCAACTAACAGAATAAAAAGGACTGACTTCAAAACTTGTTTTTAAAATTTGAATGAGAACTAAAAAAACTTTTATTGTCAAAGCAAATTTTTTTAGTCAAAGAAGTTTATACGTTTTGCTAAAAACAAAACAAAACAAAAAAACAGATTACCAAAAACATAAATAAAAGAAATTCTTAAAGGACATTAAATCACAGATATAAAATAACTTGGACCTAATCAAACTCCACAGCTTCTGCAAAGCAAAAGAAACAGTCATTAGAGTGAATCGGCAACCAACAGAATGGGAAAAAATTTTTGCAGTTTACCCATCTGACAAAGGGCTGATATCCAGAATTTACAAAGAACTAAAACAGATTTACAAGGAAAAAACTAACAAGCCCATTCAAAAGTGGGCAAAGGATATGAACAGACACTTTACAAAAGAAGACATACATAAGGCCAACAAACATATGAAAAAATGCTCATCATCACTGGTCATCAGAGAAATGCAAATCAAAACAACATTGAGATACCATCTCACGCCAGTTAGAATGGCGATCATTAAAAAATCTGGAGACAACAGATGCTGGAGAGGATGTGGAGAAACAGGAACACTTTTACACTGTTGGTGGGAGTGTAAATTAGTTCAACCATTGTGGAAGACAGTGTGGTGATTCCTCAAGGACCTAGAAACAGAAATTCCATTTGACCCAGCAATCCCATTACTGGGTATATATCCAAAGGATTACAAATCGTTCTACTATAAGGACACGTGCACACGAATGTTCATTGCAGCACTGTTTACAATAGCAAGGACCTGGAACCAACCCAAATGCCCATCGACGATAGACTGGATAGGGAAAATGTGGCACATATACATCATGGAATATTATGCAGCCATCAAAAACGATGAGTTTGGGTCCTTTGTAGGGACATGGATGAACCTGGAAACCATCATTCTCAGCAAACTGACAGAAGAGCAGAAGATCAAACACCACATGTTCTCACTCATAGGCGGGTGTTGAACAATGAGAACACATGGACACAGGGAGGGGAGCACTACACACTGGGGTCAGTTGGGGGGAAATAGGGGAGGGAGGGTGAGGGGTTGGAAGACTGGAAGAGATAGCAAGGGGAGAGATGCCAGATGTAGGTGATGGGGAGGAAGGCAGCAAATCACACTGCCACGTGTGTACCTATGCAACAATTTTGCATGTTCTTCACATGTACCCCAAAACCTAAAATGCAATAAAACAAATAAATGGGAAAAAAAGATATAAAATAACTTTTAAAATCAAGATTGTGATAATACATTGAAGTGAATAAAAACCCAGTGCATTTAATTCTGTCAAATGGCTTTAAAAGAGAGAAAAAGTTTACCCAGATATGATTGGAAATTCACAAAAGACAAACATAGAACACCATATCAAGCCAAATGATATGAAGTTATACCCTATGAATTAAGTTTTGTGAAAAAAGAAAAGGGTCTTTGGTTAATTTGTTAATAATGGAAATAAACACATGCTAAATATTTTGTTCATGCTGGTTTCTGCCATGACTATTTAAAGTTTGCAGTAATGTGTTGAAACTGTGAAATATAAATAAGAGAGGAAACGTTTTAAAGACGCCACTGAAGAAAATGCAACACTTATTTTTAACCCTGAAATATTTATTAGCTCATATTAAATAATTTCCTTTGTTATTTTCAAACTCATGTTTTTAATTGCTCTTTAACATATTAGGTATTTAAAACATATATCCTTATATGCACTGGCAATTCCAACAGATAACACATAAAATCAATAGTAGGTAAGAACAATATCTGAGGAAGTTTCAAAATACAACACAAACACTTTCAACTTACCATCTTCTTTTCTTGATCAAAGACTGCAAAATGTTATATACTTACTGATTATTCCTTCTTAATATTGAATATGTAATCAGAAATAGTATCTTGTTTTATTTTCATAAAGTCTTAGGGAAGACATTGAGGCTTTAACATTTTTAATTTGGGTGACCTTTATATCATACAAGTGTATGACACAAAATCGTTTTCGGGAAGAGTTTAGGTAACTTGAAGTCAAAGATGAGCTGAAAGGGAAGTGACTTAGTTTTGCCCACACTATCTAAAGGCTGATATTGTTTTCTTTTCCTAGCTGAGCTGTTTGCTTTTCCATAGAAAATGAAATTATGCAGAAATTGCATTAAAAAATGTGTACTTCAACTTTAAAAAGGGAGGATAGAACAGAAAACCACTTTTGGAAAGAAAAAACTGTAACAGAGAATCAGAATGCAAAAACCCAGAAAAAAAAATCTCAATACTCAAACATTATAATACATCTTTTAACACAATAATTACATAAACTGAAATCATGACCTAATTTTTGCCTAATTATACCTTTTAATATAAGACATAATTATAATTGAATTTATGCCATGGTTAAATGCTATTCTACCTTACGCTATATCATCTATGCTATTGTGAAGCACTGATTCCCAATCAATGTTAACTGTATGCGAAAGGAATAAAAGTCTTCAGCAATCTAGGCATGCAATTTTTCTCAGCTGAATGAGTTAAATGGTACCTGGAAAAGGGTTTGATACAGTGTCAAAATGTGAGATATAAAAAGATGGCTTATATCTGTGAGGTTTTCACTATGCCATTGAATTAACACAGACTTAAAGAATGAGTCAAATTTTAAAACTTATCTATTCATAGATCTGTAGAGACAAAGTCATGGTTACTTCTAACCAAAGTTAGCTAAAGCATCATTTCTATTTTCTATTATACTCACTGGTGTCAATAAAGGAAGGAAACTTATATCTCTGGCATCTGGAGATTACAGAAGCTTTCAAGTGTTTTTCATTGAGTTCTTAAAACAAACTTATAAGCCAGGTTTTATTATTTTTATTTAATAAATGAGGAAACAGATACCTAAGCAATTTTACTAAGTAAATGACAAGACAGTGATTAAAACTCATTTAGCTTTAAAAAATTTTATGGCAAAAATGCTGAAGAAGTATGATGGAAAGAAAATTATAAAATTATATTTTTTTGTTTAATTTTTCAAAATCTGTGAGTCATTTTTAGAATATAAACTGCACTTCCTAAATAAGGATCATTAATTGATTTACCAAGCAACTGGTCTATTTCAGGTTCACCTCAGTACAAGGAAAAACTGACCATCACATACATAGGGATAACTACCTTTGGAAATGATGGTCTATGTCCTTGTATGTATAATTGAGATGAATGCAATCTACATCAGTTTTTCAGCAGAAGCTTTGTGTACTCTCTAGAATATTGTTTTTAGATTGTTAACTGTTTTATTATCATATTGATTGTGATCTAAAAATCATCAATTGCACTGCACCAATACTGCCTTCTGGTCTATATTTCTTTATATGGAAGCTCTAATGATACCATCTCACTTGAATAGGCTCGTGAGAAAACAGATGCCAACGTAACACTTAACTGAGGCATTAACACAAAGTAAAAGCCAAATGATATCAAGTTATAACATATGAATTAAGTTTTCTGAAAACAGAGAAGGGCCTTGGGAGAATCTGTTTATCATGGAAAAGAGACACGTTAAACACTTTTTAACTACTGTAGGAGTTAGAATTATACTCTCATAACAAGCAACATTTTCGTTTCAGGAAAAGAAATCATCTGTCACTTTTAAGTTAATTTTATATGAATATCATTGGCTTTGTCATATTGTTTCCATTTAATTTCCAGCTAAATTTTGGATTTTGTAATTATAGAAGAGCTATAAGAATGTATGCCTCCCTTGATTACTGTACATAAATAGCATCACAAAAAAACATTATAAATCAATTCTCAGATATTGTGAACATATTTCTTTCTTTAAAGAGATTTAACTATTTTTAAAGAAAGATTAGTCACATTGATCTACACTATATTCTTCTAGGACTTTGAGCTTGGTAATTGGCTGCATTGTAAGCAAAAGAAACTTCTTTGGTAAATATTTTTGCTTAGAGATCACCTATTATTGAACAGGCGGGGAGCTAAGAATGGTATTTCCATTAAATGGTTTTAAATTAAGACTATTAGACTTTTGGTGAGAACAATCGCTCAAAGAGTGAAGAACCCTGAGAAAAATATTAATTCTGAATTTAAAAACAAGGTAAATGATTTTGAGTGGCTTTCTTTGGCTCCTGACGAATGGGCAAAGATTACTAACACCGTTTAGTCTTTGTTCATTGGATGAGTCATGCTGTCTTTGAAGTGACTGAAGAATTAATCTCTACAAATGATCTATGTGGAACAAATAATGGCAATAATATTTTCAAATAATTTGAGAAAACCTTAACTTAGTACAAACTGAAGTGAAATCTGCAAATTTTACCCACTGACATTGATAAAAATATGTGTGGAGAAAGATAATTTTACAAAGCTTGTGAAAATATACAGTACTTAAAGACTCTTGATGTACACTGCGTTATTCAACGATGAGTAATTTGCAGAAGATATTTAAGTCAATCCTATGTTATTCGCTAGTAGTTTCAATTGTTAACTTCATTTGCTTTCATAACCATCATCCGTTCCGTGAATTTTTCACAAACAGGAACTGAATACACCAATTTCCCTACCACACATCAGTTGATGATTTCATGGTGGTAAAGTTTTATTGTGCATTTTTGAGGTGAGGATTGAGATTGAAATTTTTCTGAATGAGGAGGACTGCCCTCAACCACTATTAGCAAATACTGGATGCTTTGGAGATTAGCTTTTGCTGCAGACTTCATAATGTGTCTTAATGAACTCAACCTAAAATTACAGTGTTTATGTGCAACACTTACAGTGTGGTACAATTATTTTAATAACAACTAACTTTGAATCATAAATAATATCCAGATGTTTTTTACACTTATCAGAAGTCAAAAACAAGAAGTGAGACTTCTATGCACACAAAAATTTGCAACATGTGTACCTTCCAAACTCAATCTACAGCTCCAAGAGTATTTTTCTGACCTTAATCATCTGGGCAAAGTGAACTTTCATACTTCCAACTCCAGTTGTGCAATTGAGGAATTTTCCATATAATTTTCAATTGGAAGTGACCATACTATAATGACATGATGAAAGGTAAATATCAAGAGAATACTATAATAGAATTTTATGAATGCATTCCAAATGATGAATATGCTCAATTAAAATCATATGCTTGTGGACTGACATCTGTATTTGGTAGTAACTGTGTGAAAAGATCTTTCCAAAGATGAAATACATAAAATGTCATTACATATCCACACTCACAGATGACATTTGAAATCAATTTTCAAGACAGAAACACTAACATCAAAACTCAATTAAGTGAAGTAGTGGCTTCCCCAACAAGAAAACAATTCCTCCCATTAGTAAACCTACATTACAAAAATGTTTTCTAGATCATTATTATATTTTAAATTTCAACAACAAAATAATTTACAAATTTTTTTCTTGAGTGTTATATAAGTACTTATATAATATCCTAGGTTTTTTTTTCTCTTGGCCTGTAAAGTCTAAAATATTTATGATATGGCCTTTTATGGAATGTTTGGTGAACCCTGTTTTTGTCTCTTTGCATTGTTTCTCTGGCCTGTATTATATCCACATTAAAAACTTTAGAAATATGTGATTATCACATTTTTATTCTCAAGCAAAATGTTGTAGCATGACATTTTTCTTTCAAAATAGATTCTGGTGACCCATAGACCTATCTAAACTTATTTCAGAGCTGAAGAAGAAGGATTATGGATTGAGCTGCTAGAAACTAAATACATGAAGGACTTACTATGGATTTTCTTTGTTTCATAAAAGAGTGGATAGGAAAAACAAGAGCTGGGAAAAGTGAATAAACATGGTTTATAATGATATTACGAATTTAAAGAAATATGCCTGGGGGCATGAAAGAAAAGATAAAAGTTTAAAAAGAAAAGGTAAGATAGTAAAGGGATTTAAATAAAAATATTAACAAAAAGGAGGTTAGAATCACTGATGGTATGAATTGAAATGCTTTAGAGTTTACATAGTTTGAAAATAAAACGTATAATAACAAATAATTCTAGAACTTGTTTTAAACTTTTCAATGACTGAAACCTCACTGTAGTTATCAGTCTTTTATAACCAGCACAAAACAAGCTTCTGATGTTAAAGGGAACTCATTTCTGCCTGTCACCAGTGTATTCAAAAATCTCTACCTAACCTGAACAATTTACTTTATTGATCAAGATTATTCTTGAGAATTATGGTTCTCCCTTTATTAAGCAATAATCATAGCTGGTTGTTTCAGATATTAATAGTAAGTGACAATCTTACCATTTGATAGTCTTGAAGGTGTCCCTGGATTTTTTTTGGAAAGTGTTACCTTCTTTTTTTCTACTGCTAAAGTTAAGATGTGAGAGGAGAAAGATGATCTCAAGAAAACAATGTTAAACAATAAGGATCCTGGAATTGCTGCATGTGAATATCCAGAGGACAAATGATGATAAAATGAAGACAGGGCTTCCTGGTAAAGACCAAAGCTAGAATACTCTCAGTAAAATATGGTCAAAATATAAGGCCAAAAATATAACTGTAAAATTCTTTATTAAGACTTAGAAGACTAAGGATTATGACTTGAAGAACCATTCTGTCAAACAATAGGAAGTCTAAAAATCTTAAGGGTATTGTCCTTCAGCAATCTCAGCAGAAGCCCAAGGAGGAGAATGGCTTAACTCAGAGAGATTTATGGATGTGGCTTTTATCTAAAGAACAAAGTACTTAAGATGTTTATTGACAGAAACACTGCTTGTGTGGACTAAAAGACACAGAAACAGTACAAAGTGAATAGAGGCCTTTGGACTCCAAGACTTCTACAAGCAGAAAGCAGACAGAGAAAACTACTCTGCAAATATGAGAAACGTTTTATTGCATAGGAAGGATGATTCTGAAGGCAAACCAAAAGCCCAGAGTGTGGATCTTAGAGCTATGGCATATTATTCCCAGGCCTTGAGTCTTAAGTAGCAGTCAACTACTGCCATGCTGGATATTAGAAATTCTATAACTAATTATTCCTAAATGCCTCCAATTTTGCCCTTTTTTTGAACAGGAGGGTCAATAGCAAATATTCTATGCCTGTCCTGCCATGGTATGTTTGGTGCATTTGGCTCATATAACTTCTCTTTGGTTCAGATAAAGAGGAACTGTGTGAGAGGAGTTGTCCTCAAGGAATCACATCTTAAGGAACATCAGAGCCACACTTAGATCTGATTGACATAATGAGATTCTGGACTTTGAGCTAATGTTGCAATGGATGGAACTTTTGGGAGGCCATAGCAGGGCACGATTGTATTTTGCATACAGTGAGTATGTGGCTCTTTGGGAACCAAAAGATGGATGTTTGTAGCCAGCCTCCATGACAACTTCTAAAGATCTCTTTCTCTGGTTTTCACATTCTTGTATAGGACCCTTCCACATTTTATAGAACTAACCAGGGAAATCAAGAGAATAACCACTGACATCTCATTCCAAGTAAAAAATAAAGACACGTCAACCTAGAAATTCTCTGTACAAAAGTATATTTCAAAAATGAATACAAAACTAAAATATTTCAGGCAAGAAAACTTTAGGCAATTCATTGCCAGCAGATATACACAATGAGAATTATTAGAGGAACTACTTCAGGCAGAGAGAAAATAATACAAGAGGAAAACTAGAATTTATACAAAGGAAGAAAAGCTGCCAGAAATGCTAAATATGTAAAGAAAAATGCCAATTATTTTCTTTTGCTATTTAAAAAGTGTCCTTTAAAAGATAATTATCAACTATAATCTAGCCATCCCAAATCTGGGTATTTATCCATAAGAATTGAAGGGATCTTTTTGCACCCACGTTTATTGCAGCATTATTCACAAAGACCAAGAGGTGGAAGCAACTTACATGTCCACCAATGAATGAACGAACAAACAAAATGTAGTATATACACAAGATGGAATATCATTCAGTCTTTAAAAGGAAAGAAGCCCTTGTCACATGCTACAACATAAATGAACCTTGAGGACATTATGCTAAGTGGAGTAAGCCAGTCACAATGGCAAGTACTATATGATTCCACTTACATGAGATATCTAAAATAGTCAAATTTATAGAAATTAAAAGTAGAATGGCCATTGCTGTGGGCTAAAGGGAGAGGAAAATAGGGAGTTGTTGTTCAAGGGTATAGAGTTTCAGTTTTGCAAGATGAAAAAGTTCTGGATATTCTTTGCTCAACATTAATGACTAACATTAGCAACTTGTACACTTTAAAATGTTTAACACAGTATATTTTTGTGTGTATTTTACCACAATTAAAATTGTTTCCAAGATAATTGACTGGTTAAAGCAAAAATAATAATAATGTATTATGAATTATTTATCGAAAAAATGCTTCTGGAAAAATTTAACAACATATGAGCAAAATTCAAACATTGAAAACTGTAAAACTGTGATGTGAGAAAATAAATATTTCCAAAATAAGCAGAGATATATAGCATGTTTGTGTAGAAGAGGAAAAAGATCTTGTTAAAGGTCAATTCTCCTCAAATTAATATAGAGATCCAGCATAATCCCAAATAGAATATAACTTGAGGTGGGAGGCAGAAATTGTAGAGACTCAAAAATTAGTAGTAAAATGTAAAAAACATAGAATAGCCAAAGGAATTTTTTAAAACAAAACAAAATTAAAAGGTTTTGATACCTGATTTCAGAACTTATAATACACTACAGTAGTTAGAACGTTATATTGAGAGTAAGAAAAGATAAATAGAAAGTCTAAAAATAGATTCACATAATATATAATCAATTGATTTTCAAGAAATATACTGAGGTGTGTCAGTTAATATTGTCAACTTGACTGGATGGAAGGATGCAAAGTATTATTCCTGTGTCTGTCTGTGCGGATGTTGCCAAAAGAGATTAACATATGAGTCAGTGTACTAAGAGACCAGAACCACCCTCAATCTAGGTGGACACCATCTAACCAGCTGCCGGCACAGATAGAATAAACAGAACTTGGAAGGAACTGACTTGCTGAGTCTTCCGGCCTACATCTTTCTCTCATGCTTGATGCTTCCTGCCCTTGAAAATCAGACTCCAAGTTCTTCACTTTTGGACTCTTGGACCTAAACCACTGGTTTGCCAGGGGCTCTCAGGCCTTCAGCCACAGACTGAAGTCTGCATTTTCAGCTTCCCTATTTTTGAGGTTTTGGGATTCGGACTGGCTTTCCTGCTCCTCACCTTGCAGACAGCCTATTGTGAGACTTCACCCTGGGATGATGTGAATCAGTACTCCTTAACAAATGCCTCTTCATATATGCACCGATGCTATTATTTCCATCTCTCCAGAGAACCCTGACTAATAAACATGGTAATTCAACAGGGAAATAATAGGTCTTTCAATAAACAGGGCTGAAACAACTGGATATCAGTTTCAGGCAAATTATTCTCAAGGTTCATCTCATGCTATGCAGGAAAATGAATTTAAAAGGGATCACAGACATACACATAAAAAGACTTCATCAAATTTAAAAGCATTTTCTCCTAGAAAATGTACCCTGACATCAGCTGAGAAATCTACCATTCATTTTGGTCTGTAGGTTTCTGTCCAAACATGTCACTGCTAAGTCATTGGTCTCCCATTCACAAGGTTCCTTCAGGTGTGCTTTCTCTGTGCCAACTCCCATAAGATCATCCTCCTGTTCCTCATCACACAGCCAGAGGCTTACAAGATGAGGCTATCTAAAATCCCTCCTTATTTCCTTACTTCTCTTAGTTTCAGGGGATATTTGTCCTTCTCAGGTGTCATCCTGGGATGCGAGGAAAGTGTTTTATCTTAAGTTTAGCAAAAACAGAGGTCCATCTAAAACTGTTTTGTCTTTGCCCTGGACCAGGATACTATATTTCATTGTTGGGAGTTGTCCGAGTTTTAGGCAATGGGGTATGAGCAGAAATATTTAGTACCACTTCCAGGTCTTGCCTCCACACCTCCCTCCCACTCTCCTCTGTGTTATTTCCCTTTCTGTTGTCATGACACAGGCAAGCAAAGCCCTCCGGGTTGCAGAGATACAAGCTGTACAAGCTGGAAAGGACCTTGCTTCCTGAATGATTAAGAAAGCCATCTTCCGGAACACCCAATAGGACTGATACTGATCAAGAAATAAGCTTCTCTCTTTTGTCTAGCCATTACTAGATTGGGTCTGTTATTGTGGACTAGTGTATATTATAACTAATATACAGACCCATCTGATTAAGAATGTTGAACTATGGTTTCTATTCTGTAAGACTGATGCCTGCATGGGCTGTACATAGGCAAAGAAGCACAGGCACTCCTTCTGTTATAATCCCCTAAACTTATCTGGAGTGTTTACATGATTCCTCATGCAGTGGAGGGGGAGTTTCCCTTCTCCAAGGGACTCTCATTATTTATTCACTTGTTGCTTCACCATCTTACTCTTCTCTTTTCTTCAGCTCCAGGAAACTTTATTGCTTTGGTAGACAGGCAGAAAGTTTTGTGTTACTCATAAAATACTCCCTAAAAAAAAACAAGTGGAAGGGACTAAAATGCCAATAATTTAATATTTGGGAAATAAGTAAGTATATAAGCAATACTGTAGTTGACTAACTGGGTGAAAAACAAAGAGTACAGAGAAAAGCAATGATGAAGGAATCTGTCTCATCCTTTAATATTTCATATTACTCAAGAGCTGCATTATCTCTTAGGGTCTCAGCAATCAGCTTGAGTCCTATCTAGAATTTTAGGGACTGTAATACTTGAAAATGGTCATTTTTTTTTATAATGAGGCATTTAGTCAATGCACAGATGCTACTGAACACCTACTATGTGCAAGTCACTGATCTAGGTGTTGAAATATAATAAAATAACAATTATCTCTACTTTCTTCCAAAATGCAAATACTCAATGGAGGTAACCCTTGTCCTTCAAGCATGACCCATACTAAGATGGTAAAACTAGACAGAGATCATTGCAAGGTTCTGAAATTCTTCACAAATGTTCTCATGAAGTTACTGGCGTCCCCCTACTGATAGGTGAAAAGGTAAATGTAGCTCTCCTTGCATTGTTGCTAGACATCAATTAATACCATGAGTCTTTCACGTCCGTATCTTGACTTAAGACCCTTTCCCTTATCTCATCACCCTTTGCAGAGTGTATTCACAAGGTTTTCTGATATAGGTCTCAGATGATGAATGAAATTGCCTCAAATTCTTTCAGAGCCTGCCTCACTTTTTACAGTGGAGCAGAGAACATACTGAAACTATAGACTTAGCACATGCTTTAATAAACTATAGTTTCCTGATGAAATATACAGAGTACATTCCAGCATTGATCGAAGGTAGTATGTTGGGTGTTAAGTTTCGTAAAATAAGTACTTACAGTTTTCTCTGTCATGATCCTACCTTGTTTTTTAATGTCAATTCATATTTCACAAAGTCTCAGCCCAGCTGGGTAAGTTGAGAGAGCATGGAATGAATATCAGATATGACTCTCACGTAACAAATGTGGGAACTGTGACTTCAATGCCAGAACATCGAAAAGCTGAAGGATAGGGGATTTTTAAATTTCTTGAAAAGGTCCTTCTTGTAAAAACAACTTAATTTTCATGGATTGGATTTTTTTTCTTTTTTTTAAGAGATGGAGTCTTGCTTTGTTGCTCAGGCTGGAATGCAGTGGCTCGATCTCAGCTCACTGCAACCTCCACCTCCCAGGCCCAAGCAATTCTCCTGCCTCAGCCTCCCAAGTAGCTAGGATTACAGATGTGCACCACCATGCCAGGCTATTTTTTGTATTTTTAGTAAGGACAAGGTTTCACCATGTTGGCCAGGGTGGTCTCAAACTCCTGACCTCGGATGATCTGCCCACCTCAGCCTCTCAAAGTGTTGGGATTACAGGCGTGAGCCACCGCACCTGGCTGGATTGGGATATTTTGAGTTTACCAGCAGTGAGCTAACATAAAATCTCAGTGCTCGCAAGTCTGGTTAAACCACAAACTGCCTTGAATAAAATTTCTGGTGACACCAAGCTTTACATAGCTTTTGCCTGAAATCATAATGAAAGAAGACAAGTTTGCACATGGGTAGAGAAAAAAGAAAATTAATGAATCTTGTTTATCACACAACCATAAAAGCAGGCAGTCACACTGCATGCCAGATCTACCCAGCATTTATGTGAAAATCCTGGAGTAAGATCCAGGGAGTCACAATTGTTCAGCCAGTTTGTCTCCAAAGATTTGGGCATTCATGTCCCATCATCCTGTTCCCAGAACAAACTGAGGGCCAGGCTGCTCTTTCTCACGGCCCAATAACAAGATGCAGATGAACTGGGGAGGAAGAGAGTTTTTCTTTCTGTAACCGGTTACAGGGAGAAGGCCTGGAAATTATCACCAGAGCAACTCAAAATTACAAACTTTTTCAGAGCTTATATACCTTCTAAGCTATATGTCTATGTGTAAGTGTGCATTCATCTGAAGGCATAAGTGATTAACTTCTTTTAACCTATAACTAAGGTCTGAGTCCTGAAGACCTTCTTCTGGAGCCCCAGTAAATTTACTTAATCTGAATGGGTCCAGCTGCTGGGGTGATTAGCCTTATCTTGTCTCCTGCTAAATCACAGGGGTTTGGGGAGTTCCTTCAGACCCCCAATAAACTTGTTTGTGGAGGCCTGAGGAGTTTCTTCAGACCCCCAGTAAAACTTGTTTAATCGTAAATAGGTCCTGTTAAGAATTCTTCCATTATTTTGTCATGCTTTAAGGCCCAGGAAAGGCCTAGGCAAAACTCTTGGTGGGCTTTTGTTAATTCCAGCCTTTGAAGAAGGGCACTGGCTTTTTTAGCTTTTAATATTTAACTTAACCACCCAGTCAGTGCAGAAACAATTGTCATGGAGGCCTGCGTCAGTGAAGCCTGGCCTGCCACCATCCTGGGGGCAAGCATGGGATAAGTCTGCATATTTGAGGACAGTGTGGTGGCGGCTGGAAAATACTGTTGTAGGAACATGCTGTTACCATTGCCAAAGTGCAGTTTCACCATATTCAGTCAAATCCATCCCTAATGGTCTTCCCTCCCCTTCCCGCCCTGCTTTTTTGTTTTGTTTTTGGCTTTTTTGGTACCTTTCCTCCATCCTATTCCCATATAGCTAAAGCTTTATTTTCCTTTAACATTTCTACTATGGATCACTAAAAACTCTCAGTTTAGAAAGATGGAGAGGCATTTTTCCTTATTTCTTCCACTAAGTAAATATCTTAAACACCATATATAAAGCAAAATAAGAAGGCTCTAAAAGATGGAGAGAATAAGACAGACTAGCTAAGGACTATGGACCCAAGGAAAGATGCTATGATAAGACACGTGGGTTTTCTTTCTGCCTCATGTATTCCGGATTTGAAGTTGAAGATGCCAGTAATCAGGAAATGGTAATGGTCGCAAATGATAGAGCTCTACGCAAGTCTGTTTATCTCCACCCAAAGGATAAGAAAAAAAGGCAACTAAAAAATAACAGCTCACATCCAAACAAATAGCACAGAAAAAACTGTGGTCTCACACCCTCTCAGGTCAACAATGGTGGAGTAGGAATGCTAGATTTCCACTCTGGCCCAGCTGTTCAGGCACCATGCACACTCCACTCCTGCTGGGTGGTCAGAGAAGGCTGAGTGGGAATTTGGGAAGTTCATCTCCATCAAGCAGTAAGAAATCCCACCCCACTCTGCAGGTGTCTGTGAAGAGCACATGGGAGCCTGGACTTCCACCCTCTTATTGTGGCAATAAAGCAAACTTCCCAATGAAGAGTCCCACTGCTCACAGAAGTATTTGGCATCAGTGGAAGCCGTGAAGAAAGCAGTAAGAAGGCATCCCAGCCAGTAAGGTGTCAGCAAAGGTTGAATAAGAGGCCTAAATTCTCACTCCTACTCAGAAATAATGAGGTATCCCCTCCTCTATCATGACCCCATCCAGCATGGTGTCTACAGAGACCTACTGGGGAACCTGGATTTGGTTCTCACATGGCAGTAATGAAGAGAGTCTCCCACATCCCCTGCCAGCATCCGAGGGGCTTACGGAACAAAGTTATATAAGATCCAGCCTTACAACACACAAAATGTCCAGGATATAGTCACAGACCAGAAACATCTCAACTTGAATGACAAAAAGCAATCAGTTGATGCCAACACCAAACTGGCACAGATGGAATTATCTGACAAAGAATTTAATAATACTTATTAGGTATCAGATTTACTATAAACGTTGGTGAAGTGGGACAGCTCAATAAATTTAATGGATTATAATTTCCATTTAATGAAATGTATTTATGAAAATGGTCACCCAGCACCAACTATCATTAAGAAGTTAATGATAGCAGGCTGGATATGGTGGCTCACACCTGTAATCCCAGCACTTTAGGCGGCCGAGTCAGGCAGATCACTTGGGGTCAGGAGTTCAAAGACCAGCCTGGCCAACATAGTGAAACCCTGTCTCCACTATAAATACAAAAATTAGCTGAGCGTGGTGGTACATACTTGTAATCCCAGCTACTCGGGAAGTAGGAGAATCACTTGAACCCATGATGTGGAGGTTGCAGTGAGCCGAGATCATACCACTGCACTCCAGCCTGGGCAGCAGAGTGAGACTCCATCTTGGAAAAAATAAAAAAGTTAATGACAGCAATTAATAATGGCTTTTTACAACATGAGATTGGAATATAGGTTAAAACCTTCAGAATTAGAGTCATAAAATATACATGTTCTACTTCATGTATACCAATTATTATGAACTGTGTTATGGATTGGGGTTCATTTGTCCACATTCATTTGCATATTTTCTTTCACCATCCCTTACGATCCCTGTACACACATCCTATAATTATTTCCAAGGGCCTATATACCTAATTGCTTGTAGATCAGGATTATTCAAATGTTGTCAAACATAATTATGATTATTTGTGAAAATGGAACCTAGTAAAGGTAAGTGCCCATCAAACTTTAAGTCAAATAGTTTATTAAGTTCTAGTTGCTCTGAACTATTTTCCTTCCTTAGTGAGTTCTTAGTATCTAGTCCCTTGAAAAACAAGCCCAAAAAGATTTTATTGAACTTGATTGTTTTAAGATACCATTTCACTTTAAATACTGTTTCTTCTCTCTCTCTCTTTTCCAGTCAATTTTACTGAGTCTTTGTTTATGAGATAACGGCACGATTCAAAAGCAATACAAGCCTTTTTATAGAATTTTTTTCCCTGTGAGAGAAGACTATAAAAGTTCTTGTAAACATTTTCACTCTTAAAAGCAAGAATTGGAAGATTCCAGTGAGATTTAACAAATGTTGAATATCTTAAATTTCATGGTCCTTTGCCTTAACATGATATTTTTCACCTGGTTTTTATTTTCAAGAGAAAAAAAAATTGTGGATGACTTTTCCATTAAGTCACATATAAAAGCGTAATGTATCACTTTCCACAGTTATTGGTTTTATTTGAAGGTATCTGAATCTCAGAGATGAATATTGTTATGCAAAAGGTGTTTTCTAATTTTAATACTTAAAGGAAGGAAGACAGGAAGCTTTTTTTCTCTTAAATGGCAGTTCTAAAATTCCTATATTTGTAAGAAATTATTGTCCTGTAAAACAAATAAACTGTCTGACTGTGTTATGAATAAGAGTCCTTGAAAATTGACCAAAACACAGAAAATGGAAATTTTCTACCCTGGACTCTGTAGTATTACCAAGTTATATGAAGTAGAGTACACAGATTACAATTCTTTCCATGAATAAACCTCAAAAATGTAGAAAGCAGAAAATTACTTGCAAGCAAAATGAAACCAGTATTTACATTAATTAAGAGATGAGGAATTTGGGAGGGGATTAATTTTTAGAGAGGGATCTATATTACTTAACTAGATAACAACTCTACTCTAGAAACTTTAAAAAGCAGTTTCTATAATAGAGTTACAGGCCCTGTGGTATCTGAGATACCCACTCTTTCAGCTACACAGTTTAGACAGATATACCAAATGCCAACATGTCAGCCTTACTCATGCTGTATTTTCTTTTCTGCTTAAGTAACCAATTGATTGTGCATGATTGGAAAACATGGTAATGATATTTGGAATTAAATTTGGGATATGCTGGAACCTTATGTTAGAAGGTAAACTCCAAAAATCTTAGCACAAAAATAAACTCAATTTTATAAAGCATTCATTCTGATGATAGAATTTTATCATATTTCTGTGTAATACACTGGGAAATAGCAGGCCATTGCTTCCATTTACTTCCTCTCTAGTTCTGCAGTCACTGCAAAACAAACTCTGCACAATAAATATTCAGAACATTACAAGTGTAGTCGAAATAACAGGGTTTCTGCAGAAATGCCGAAGGGGTGACAGATGTCTGAAGTTCTAACAATTTTCAGCCCACTTGGAAAAGAGTTTTCCTCTAGATGACATCTAGAACCTGTTATTTTATAGTAAACTCCTATAGTCACAGAGAGTTATAAATAGTATTTGGAATTGGTCTCTTTGATGAGCTCTGTGATATCACTTCAACAGCTTTTGAGAATGATTTTACAAAGAGAATTTTTAAAATGTTTTGAAAGCTAAATGACATTAGAAAAAGTAGAGTCAAAACAGAAATACTTCTAGAGTAGATTTACATAGCACTTTACGGTTTACAATGTATTGTAGATACAACCTCAACAGATGGCATGTTTATTCCTATCCAATCAGGTTAAATGGAATACAGCTCCATGTCTTAGATGATTCAGCAATACATCAAAATCAGCTTGGCTCGAACCATGCAAATACTATCCCAACTCAATTTTTAAGGAACTACAGATGTTTCTCCTAGGGAATGAACTGCTTATGACCAGGCAGTTTTTTTGTTTTTTTTTTTTTTAATTCTCCAGTAGAGCATATTCATAGGCTAAAACTGGGAATTCTGACACTTTCACTGCATAAATGCACTTAAGTATTTCAAAGGAATATCCCAAAAACTAAACATTAACTATATTCTTGTTATACAGTTTAAACAACTATATGAAGCCATATGTAAAATTCTACTAGTTTCCCTTGTTGGATAAATCTGAATTCCAAGTCTTGCAAGACCCCTTGTTTTCACATAGGGAAAAGAAAGCAATTCTACTTACCTTGTTCAGTTTTCAATTTATTGCCTTGCAGCTCCAAGTCCATCCTCCATTGCTCTGCCTGTGATACTGGAGCTAAACCTTATAAATATTTCTTCTCTGTCAGATGCCCAATGTTAGTGTTGTCAGCAGATGGCTCTAGAAAACACTGAAGGAAAACAGGACTTGCTTCCAGCGTTTTTCTCTGCTTGCTTCTGTGGTACACAATATCTAACAGTGCACAGAATATGCAGTAGGGCTACCCTCCAGTGAGCTCTGCTGCATGGCACCTTCTCACGGGCAGCTTCCCCTGGCACTTCAGAGGACAGCTCCCCTTCAAGCAGCTTACCAGCAAATTCCATGAAGCAACTCTCCCCTATGGGTAGTTTCCCAAGCATCCCAGAAGGCAACTTCTTAGCAATTTCTGTTGGCAATATTCCTCAGAGAACTTCTCCACTAACCAATGGGCCATGGCCATGATCCAAGCCTCTGAAATGGCAGAGAACGGTTCTTACTCCAGATTTGTTTGTTCCTCTGATGCTCTGCCTTAGGCCTGGAGGTAATGGCTGTTTCCTGTATCTACAATTCCACTATTGTTTAGATTTCTTTTTTCACTTGGTAGATAATGTAGGTAGGTTGTAGTTATTAATTTTTTATATTAAACTCTCTCTGTTAAAATTACAATGTGGATCCTGTATCCTAATTGATCCCAGAATGATATGCATCTTCAAACAATTTTAAATTCAATAATAATTAACAGTACACATATAAATTGATTTTAAAATAATGACATACAGGAAATCTAAAATATTACCTTAACAAAATAAGGTCCCATGACCTTTCTTTAGGTAGACATTATTTTTAAAGTATCCACTTATGGCTATATAAATATACCATCTAATACAATACATGTATCTAATCCCTACTGTTTGGGAGGAAATTTCCTGTACTGAAAATACTGTGAAATATCCACATAGGTATTGATAAATTAAAATGGCAAGTGAAAATGAGATCAATTTGTGTACTTTTAAATAGAAGTAGATTTGAATACATGTTAGATTACATAATTCAAAGCAGAATGAATTTACTAGAATGGAAAGTCACTCCCTATCATCAATATGGACCCTTTAAAAAGCACATAGGTCAAAAGAACTAGATAATTTTTAGAGATACTAAGGTATTTCCATTACTCAAATAAATATGTAGGTTAACACTTCTTTTTATAAACTATCCATTTAACTGTGTTCTTCCTTTCTCTCCTCCAGGTGCAAAATTCCCTCAAGATATCAGAACTTATTTTCATAACTTCCTATAGATCCAAGATTATTTAGTTGTAAGCAATAGACATTTATGATATCTGTATTAGTCAGTTCTCACATTGCTATAAATAACTACCTGAGACTGGGTAATTTATAAAGAAAGGAAGTTTAATTGACTCAGTTCCACAGTCTGTACAGGAAGCATGGCTGTGGAGGCCTCAGGAAACTTGCAATCATGGTATGGCAGGAGGGCAAACAGGAAGCAAGCACATCTTCACATGGTGGCAGGAGAGAGAAAGAAGGGGAAGTACTACACACTTTTAAATAACCACATCTCATGAAAACTCACTCACTATCACAACTCACTCACTCACTAACAGCAAGAGGGAATTCCACCCCCATGATACAATTGCCTCCCACCATGTCTCCTCTCCAACACTGAAGATTATAGTTCAACCTGAGATTTGGGTGGTGATATGCTTTAGCTGTGTCCCCACCCAAGTCTCATCTTGAATTCTCAAATGTTTTGAGAACAACCTGGTGGGAGGTAACTGAATCATGGGGGCAGGTCTTTTCCATGATGTTCTTGTGAGAATGACTAAGTCTCTTGAGATCCAATGGTTTTAAAAATGGGAGTTTCCCTGCACAGGCTAGCTTTCTTTTTTCTTTTCTTTTTTTTTTTTTTGCCTTCTGCCATCCATGTAAGATGTGACTTGGTCACATCTTTGCCTGCCAACATGATTATGAGGACTCCCCAGCCATGTGGCACTGTAAATCTAAAAAACCTCTTTCTTCTGTAAATTGCCCATGGTCTTAAAAATGGGAGTCTCCCTGCACAGTTTTTTTTTTTGTTTGTTTGTTTGTTTTGCTTTCTGCCATCCACATAAGATATGACTTGTCTTCCAACATGATTGTGAGGGCTCCCCAGCCTTGTGGACCTCTAAGTCGAAGAAACCTCTTTCTTTTATAAAATGCACAGTCTCAGGTATGTCTTTATCAGCAGCATGAAATTGGAATAATACAGTAAATTTGTACTAGTAGAGTGGGACATTGCTGAAAAGATACTAAAAAATGTGGAAGCAACTTTGTAACTGGGCAACAGGCAGAGTTTGGAACAGTTTGGAGATCAGAAATAGACAGAAAAAATTGGGAAAGTTTAAACTCCCTAGAAACTTGTTGAACGGCTTTTACCAAAATGCTGATAATGATATGGATAATAAAATCAAGGCTGAGGTGGTCTCAGATGGAAATAAGGAAATTTTTTGGGAGCTGGAGCAAAGGTGACTCTTGTTATATTTTAGCAAAGAGAGTGGTGGCATTTTGCCCCTGCCCTAAAAATTTGTGAAACTTTGAATTTAAAAGAGATGATCTGTGTATCTAACAGAAGAAATTTCTAGGCAGCAAAACAGTCAAGATGTGACTTGGGTGCTGTTAAAGGCATTCAGTTTTATAAGGGAACAAGAGCATAAAAGTTTGAAAAATTTGCAGCCTGACAATATGATAGAAAAGAAAATCCCATTTTCTTAGGAGAAATTCAATCCAGCTGTAGAAATTTGCATATGTAATGAGGAGCTGAATATTAATCCCCAAGACAATGAGGAAAATGTGTCCAGGGCATATCAGAGGTCTTCACAGCAGCCCTTACCATCACAGGCCCAGAGGCCTAGGAGAAAAGTATAGCTTCAAAGTTCAGTCCCAGGGTCCCCTTGCTGTGTGTAGTCTAGGGAGTTGGTGCCCTGAGTCCCAGCAGCTCCAGCCATGACTAAAAGAAGCCATGTTACAGCTTGGGCCGTGAATTCAGAGATTAGAAGCCCTAAGCTTTGGCAGCTTCCATGTGGTGTTTAGACTGGAGGTGCACAGAAGTCAAGCACTGAGGTTTGGGAACCTCCACCTAGAATTCAGAAGATGTAGGGAAATTCCTGGATGCCCAGGCAAAATTTTGCAGCAGGGGTGTGGGTCTCCTGAAGAACTTCCCTACTTGGGCACCACTTAGTGGAGCTGTGAGAAAAGAGCCACCATCCTCCAGACCCCAGAATGATAGATCCATTGACAGCTTGCACCGTTTGCCTGGAAAAGCCAGACACTCAATGACAGCTCATGAAAGCAGCCAGAAAGGGGTGTATACCCTGCAAAGGCACAGGGGCAGAGCTGCCCAAGGTCATGGGAGCCCACCTCTTGCAGCAGCATGACCTGGATTTGAGACATGGAGTCAAAGGATATTATTTTGGAGCTTTTAGATTTAACTGTCCTGCTGAATTTCAGACTTGCATGTGGCCTGTAGCCCGTTTGTTCTGGTTATTTTCTCCCATTTGGAATAGCTGTATTTACCCAATGCCTGTACCCTTATTGTATCTAGGAAGTAGCTAACTTGCTTTTGATTTTACAGGCTCATAGGTAGAAGAGACTTGCATTATCTTGGATGAGACAGTGGACTGTGGACTTTTGAGTTACTACTGAAATGAGTTAAAGCTTTGGGAAACTGTTGGGAAGACATGAGATTTGGGAGGGACTGGGGTGGAATGATATGGTTTGGCTCTATGTCCTACCCAAATCTCATCTTGAATTCCCATGTGTTGTGGGAGGGACCTGATAGGAGGTAATTAAATGATGGGGGCAGGTCTTTCCCATGCTGTTCCTGTGATAGTGAATAAGTCTTAAGAGATCTGATGGTTTTAAAAACAGAAGTTTTTCTGCCCAAGCTCTCTCCCTTTTTTTTTTTTTTTTTTTTTTTTTTTGTCTGATGCCATCCATGTGAGATACGACTTGCTCCTCCTTGCCTTCTTCCATGATTCTTAGGCCTCCCCAGCCACATGAAACTGAGTCCAATTAAACCTCTTTCTTTTTTAAATTGCCCATTCTCAGGTGTGTCTTTATCAGCAGCATGAAAATGGACTAATACAGGTGGGAACACAGGGCCAAGCCATATCCATGTCTAACTTAAGCAAGTACACAATTTGTTTTATTCATAGGTTCTGACAATTAGGGGAAATTTTTAAGTAAAATTTTTAAAGAGAAAAGTAAGAAAAAATTTTATTTTGATGCTATTGGGCAGCTTACAAGATTGGCAGGAAGTCTAGAGGACTTCAGGAAAAATCTGAATCCAGAGTTGCTCTAGAGTTTTAGGCAGCAGGCACAACTTGTTTATCCTGCCAAGGATAACTGCAGAAAATAACGAAATCCAAATACTCTCTATCTTTATGCCTCCTCTGCTTAAAAGTTAAAGTCCTTGGAAGCCCAATATCTCAAGCTTAGGTCATATGCCTATTCTTTGCTTAGAGACGACAAGAGCACTGTAATTTTCCATCTCAAAAATTGGGAATTAAATAACCCAACAGAAATCAGGATGATATTAGCTGGAGTGGAGTGAAAAGATATTCAAAGATCAAAAAATCTTGTCACCACAAAAATCTTTTAGGTCAAGTCTCTCATTCCTTAAGCACCACTGATAACAAGTAAGGCATACAGAAGAAATACACACAAACAGTAATTGATTGTAATGGGTGAAAGTCTGATAAACTTAGTCTCTTGTGTATCTATGTTAAAAGAGGAATGTGGAAACATCAAAGAAGACTCTGAAGAGGCAGACCATCTTTGTATGTTCTCCAATGCTTTTTTCACTGTGAACTAATATCAATCTTTCTTTATCTCATTATACCAAAAGTATCAGAGATGATAATGTCGCGTCCACTGCTAAAGTGTCCTTTTTTCCCTTTTAAGAAGGAAAAACGAAATCTAGTGATTGCTTACCTGTCCTTAGGACCCAGTCAAAAACATGCTCAAATGATCATTAAGAGTCACTGTCATTCATTCATTTCCTACGGCTCTGTAACAAATGAATGCAAACTTGGTGACTTCAAACAACAAAATTTTTTTTCTCATAGTCTGGAGTTAGAAGTTCAACATCCATTTTCTTGGCTGAAATCAAGGTGTTGGCAAGGCTGTGCTCCCTCCAGAGGCTCCGCCATATCCACATCACTCTAATTTCTGCATCCATCTTCACATGGCCTTCTTTCCTGTCTTCACCTCTTCTGTCTCAAATTTCCTTCAGCCCCTCTAAGGGTACTCGTGATTGCATCTAAAGTCCACTCAGCTAATCCAGGCTAATTGCCAGTGTCAAGATCCTTCATCACATCTGTAGAGTTGCTTTTTACTTATAAGGTAACATTTATAGATCCTAGGAATTAGGACTTCATATCTTTGGGTGACCATTATTTAGCCTACTATACTGAACATCATCCAGAGAGAGCTTGGACTGTTTTTGTGGATATAAGTGAAACAGAATTTGCATTATTCTCCTTGAATAGAGGGCAAATGTGTTCTATGGCTGAAAACAGAAGGATTGACTATGGAGCAGCTGCCCAACCAGGTTGTATATTTCCCCAGCCCTGTTAGCACCTAGATATAGCCATGTGTCTAGTGTTTGTCTACTGAAAGGTGAGTGAAAATGACTGGCATATGTCACATTGGACCAAACAATTTAAGAGGCTAGTATGCCTTCCCAACAGTTTCTTTGCCCTTCTTCTGGTTGGATAATATGAAAAGAAAATCATAGAGATATAACAAAATAGGTTAAACACTGTCAAATCAAATAATGAGAAATAAAGACTTTCTTAAAATTATATTTATTTGGGAAAAGGTATTGCAATAGAAATATGTGCACCATGATAAACTATGTGTATATTCAGGGAAGTAAAGGGAGTCAAAGGTTTTTTAAAGGAAAAGTGAGGAGAATTATATAATTATTTTGACTACAAGTCTTAATAACAAGGTGGTGCCATGTGAGATTGAACAGTAGTTATTGGGCAGATGTCCTTGCAGAAATATGTTTTTTTGTGTGAAGTTGCAATGACCTTTCAGCAAGGTTGTGGTTTTTGCAGTCTTTTGTGACAGTTCTTATTATTAGGCATTTGTACATGAGAATTCTTCTTTCATGGCCTTCTCCAGCTCTGTCAGGGTTTTTCACACAAGTGACTTCCTTTTCATTTTGATAACTTTTACATTTCCCCCTTTTGATCAAGATCTTTCTCTGAAAGCATCACAGAGCAATCATTCTGCACTAAATTTTAATTGTCCGTTGGTGCTGGGATGGACCTTTCCTAGTTTGTTCTGGTCTAGTTCCATGTCAGACAGAAGTGATTAGCAACTAACAATCAATGTCAAAACGCTTTTAGTCACATTTGATCAACAAGGGAGGTTTGGAAGGAATAGCTTTCACGCTAAATCTATCTGAAGTCTATTGTTTAATTTTGTCTATGCCATAAGCATTTGCTATCATCTCAAACTACCAAGCCAGCATTATTTCGTTAGGAATGGTACTTCAGTCAAAATTTAAGAAGTAACATGTACAATGTTAAAAAGGAAACTACAAAGTTAAACAATAGTCTCCATTTGTATAATAGTTGTGAGTCATGAACCTAGGCTAAAAGGCAACCAACTAAGTCAATCAAACGACCCTGGGAATTAGATGAGACCTGCTGTAACCATGTAGTATGTTTTCTTACTTTGTGTACGTGGATCTCAACTTTCCTGGAGATATATATCCAGGTACAGCATGTAGCATTAATAATAGTATAGACATTTCCTTATTTAACCATAGGTAATATAGACCAATTTTATCATCTAGTATCCCATGAGTGAGTTAAGAATCGAGTGAGCAACAGTTGTATTACGGTTATTGCCAAGTTACCCAGGAGGTGGACTAAAGGACCTCCTAGCTCAGGTTCTGTCAAGTTATCAGCAGAAACTACTGAAATTACAATTATACCATTATCCTACCAAGTGAAAAAGGTAAGCATTTAGTGGGCGTAAGAGTCTCATTACAATATGGAGTCTTGAGTCTTGTTTCAATGCGGTGGAGAAAATTAGCTATAGTGTGAAACCATCAACATTTCATCTGGCTTGCAGTTTGAATGTCTCTAATTATGGCATTGGGCAGTTTGGTAAACTTTCTGTGTGACCAATGCATTAGGCTAGTTTCTTAAAGTTAATTTAGTTTCAGCTTATAAGGGTTTAGGGAAAGAGCAGTTTTCATTTTTAGTAATTCCATGAAGAAAGTTAGACTGCAAAAATATAGAAGGATTTAGGATGTAGTCTAGTCTATAGGTAGATAACAAATACTCAAAAACAATGCACAGGGCCACAATCTAATAACAGTTGTATTGTAGCTTTTCTTTAGAAACATGACTTTTTATCTATACACTGATTACATAATCTCAGATTTTAAAACCTCTTGAAGCTAGGAAGCCAAACCAAGGCAGATTTTAGGTTTTACCTACATTCTTAAGAATCCTGGTCCTGCCATGAAGTGACAATTTTCACTCATTTCCTGTAAGTCTAGGAACCCGTGAAGCCAGGCGTTCTATGCACATTGAAAAATATGACAGTCCAGTCAAATATCTGGTAATATAATCAGTGTTTTCAATTGTATCTTATAATGAGAGGAAATTCTTGCTGAACTTATGCAAATAACCATATTGCCATTAAAAAAATAAAAATACTCATGGATATTTTCTAAATTTTAGAGAAATTAAGTAGAGAGCTAAAACTCTGATAAGTCGTAGGAACTAAAAGGCATTCTGGTTAACAACTACGTATTTCATATGAGTATTTATTTATCTAGGCCAATGTGAATAAAATTTCTTAAGGGATTTTTGGCCAACTTTGCCAGATTTTACCTTGTAGACACAACTTACATCATGCATAAACAAACACATAAATACACACACCAATAAAAGTCTTATAGCTTTCATTGTAGAATTTTAGTCATGAGACAGTAAAACATAGAAATACAACTTCACTAGTTTATAAAAGGTCACTTGGCTCCAAGTTAAATTTCTGACAAAATTTTACTTGTTCCAATGGGTAATCTGATGAAAACTTTGAACCAAAATTTTGAATAAAGTATAGCAATTTGAAATAAGCTTCTTTTACCCCTTTTTCTTAGTTTTAAATAAGTTTAGAGTTAAATATTCAAATATTTACATTTTAGCCAAGGTTGGCTGACTTGTATAATACAACAAAAGTCTCCAAATAGCCTTGAATTTTTTAGCAACAAATTGTTGCTTTGTTTACAAGTTTGGTTTGCTTGACAAGTTAATGCAGGCCGGGGAGCATTTTAGAGATACCTTATGTTATTGCTCTGGGCTCAAGATTCTGACTTGTCTTTTGTGATAGTCCTTGTTATTAGGCATTTGTGCATGAGAATACTCACTCCATGGCCTTCCCTGGCTCTATTTGTCAGAGTTTTTTAACACCAGTGACTTCCTTTTGATTTTAATAATTTTATAAAACTGAGTTTGTCAATGATTACATGGAGAAAAGTTATCTGTAAATATATCCAAACAGGACAAACACAAAGAAATATATACCTAGAAACATTTTGGTGAAGACAGAAACATTAAAGAAATATAGTAGTTCTCTGTTATCCAGAGCTTTATTTTCTACAGTTTCAGTTACCCACAGCCAACAAGTCTAAAAATATTAAATGAAAAATTCCGGAAATAACTTATAAGTTTCAAACTGTGTACTCTTCTGAGTAGCATGATGAAATTCATATCCTCTGCCTCTGTCCCACTCAGGACATGAATCATCCCTTTGTCGAGAGTAAGTACACTGCATAGCCTACCTATTAGTCAAATAGCAGCCATCTTGGTTATCAGATTGACTATCGTTGTATCCTAGTGCTTGCATTCAAGTAACCCTTATTTGTCTCAGCAGTGCAAGAGTAGTGATGCTGGCATTTTAGATATGCAAAAAGAAGCTATAAGTGCTTCCTTCAAGAGTGAAGTGAAAGTTCTTAATGTAAAGGAAAAAATATGGTATGCTGAGGACTCTAAAATGTCTGGGTAAGAAAGAATCTTTTATCTGTGAATTGTAAAGAAAAAAAGTCATACTATTTTTGCTGTCACATCTGAAACAAAAAACTACAACCACACTGCATGATAAGTGTTTAGTTATGGAAAAAGGAACTAATTTGTGCGTGGCAGAAGACATGATCAGAAGTGTGTTCCAATGGACAGCGACCGAGTACAGTACTATCTGCAGTTTAAGGCATTCACTTAGGATCTTGGAACATTTCCCCCTCCATGGATAAGAAGGAAGTACTGTAAAGAGGATCTTAAAATCATTAGAAAAGACAGACCACCTACAAAGGCATAATAGGTAATTAATGAGAGATTGATGATATACAGACAGGCGATAGAATTTAGCCAAGTATGGTGCCGTGCCAACTACGTCCCAGCTACTTGGGAGGCTGAGGCAGGAGAATCGCTTGGCCCTGGAGGCAGAGATTGCAGTGATCCGAGATCACACCATTACACTCCAGCCTGGGTGACAGAGCGATACTTCCACTCAAAAAAATAAATAAATAAAGGAACTTCAAGAGTAACAAAGAAAGCAAGTGGAGAGTGGGAAGTTCTTAAAGTGTTGAGAGAAAATTCATATCCCAAGAATTGTGTGTATAGCCAAACTCTATTTCTAGAACAAGAGTGAAGTAAAGGCATTTTCAGAAAGCAAACCTTTAAAAGTTTATCATTTCAAATAAACGAACTTCAGAGGTACACCAGAAAGAAGAAAACTGATTACAGGAAGACAGCTGGGAGATAAGAAATACTGAACAAATAAAATAATGAATGACCCAGGCACTGTGGCTCACACCTGTAATCCCGGCACTTTGAGAGGCCAACGCAGGGAGATCACTTCAGCCCAGGAGCTTCAGACCAGCCTGGGCAACATGGCAAAATCCCATCTTTAGAAAAAAAATACTTAAAAAATTAGTCAGTCATAAATCTCATCCTTACAAAAAAAATACTTAAAAAGTTAGCCAGGCATGATGGCACATGCCTGTAGTCCCTGCTACTAGGGAGGCTGAGGTGGGAAGATCACCTGAGGCCAAGGAGGTCAAGGCTGAGTGAGCTGTGACCATACCAGTTTACTCCAGCCTGAGTGACAGAGTGAGACCCTGTCTAAAACAAATAATAAAATAAAATACACATATAAATATTTAGAAAGTTGTCTGTATAAGTTGATAACAGAAATATCTAATTTTGGATGTTAAAAAAGTAATAGAACTAAAATACTGGATGTCTAGAGTACATGAGTTGCAGCACTGCTTATTTAAGGCAACTGCCAATTATTAAATGTAAGCATACATTTTTAAGCTAGATTCTACCTCGGGCTACAGTTAAGACCTGGTTGAGGCTGTCAATTAAAGGAGATGACAAAGGACACTATTTTTTGTTATATGTTTATTTTCGTTCAACAAGCTAAGTAATCAATCAAGCAAACAAGCTACGACAGCTAATTGGGATAAAATGTACTACCTTATGCTATTATTTTCCTTTGCTTGTTGTTTATTCTGAACTGACTCTCTGTTCACATGAATTCTCTATCCCAAGCTGTGTTAGGTGGTCATGGTAACTTCACTTAACTGTTTCCACCAAGACCAACGTACTCCAGGAAGAGGCAGAGACTATAATGTTGTTCTTGTCCAGTGAATGGCAGGCTACACATTACATGCCAACTAGAAATGGGGGCATATTTAATATATTTTACATTCATTTTTGTTGTTTTTGAGAGACTAGTTCTCGCTATGTTGCCCAGGCTGGCCTTGAACTCTTGGCCTCAAGCGATTCTCCCACCTTGGCCTTCCAAAACTTTGGGAGTATAGGCACACACCACCTCACCCAGTCTATCTTACATTCTCTTGGTTCATACTTACATCAACTTTATTGTCACCTTTAGACTCAAAGTAAATATAGAACAGATGTTACTTATTTAAAAATTAAGTGTCTAACAGGTATTTATCAGTATCCATTATTTTTCAGAACTCTTAAGATTCACCAATCAGAAAGATTCTACCAATGATGGAGTAAGATCCTATCAGAGGACTCACCTATCAGGAAGCAACTGTAAAATTTAGACATAATACCAAAGACACTGGAGAAGGAATGAAAGTAGACAGGCTCAGATAAGGAATACACCCTCCAGGAAGGGTAGTGAAAGTGGTATAATGAAGCAACTGTTTCCATCACTTTTTAGCCTAGGGTTAATTAGTTTTTGAGGCCACCCAGCAGTGTGAGAGATAACTGAAAAATTCCACTGTATTTCTGCCTGGAGGAACCAGAAAACTGAAGACAAAAAAAATCTGAAAGGGAAGAAACCAGAGGAAACACTCCATATCCACATCTCTAACTCCTGAACAAGTGGTAAATGGCTCCCTCCTCTCAAGTATTCTTCAGCACAATCTCCAGCCTTCAGCTTCTGTGCTCTATTCTCTGTCTTCTCAACCTAACAAAGCCACAACACTCTGCTTGTGTTCCTTTCTGTGAGAAAGTAAGGGCTTAGGTCTGTCCTGGTCATGCCACAACCATACCCGTGTGTATGGCCTTGTAGACCCCCGGTGTATATCAGAGCTTTTGATAAACCCCAGATGGACATCTAATTCTCCAATTAAGTAGTTTTCTAATGTCTTCAAATTGATAAATGTACTTTATTTTGTACATCTGTGTCTTTGTTGTTTTACTGAAAGTATTACTCTGAAATAACTGATCACACCATTTCCAGAAATAAAAACTCCACTCAAAATTTTCCTTTGATGTTTTTGTCCATCACACCTCTTGATGTACATGCTCAAGCCTACTTGCCCAATTTCTGAAAGCTACCAATTACCAATTTCTATTGGTGTTTTTATCTATTGGGAAACTGCTTTTCTCTGATGCTGGCTGTGACCAATTATTTTAGAGAGGCAGTGTAACAACCGTCTGACCATCACTTGAAGGTCGCTCGACTTTCCTGGTGGTGTGGTGAGGGAAGCCCTCTCCTGCTCCACTCATGCTGTATCATTATCATTACTGTATCATTCCAGAAATGCTTATTCCCCCCTAGACTTTTTATTTTGCCCTTCATTCTTCCTTGCATCTCTGTCATTTAAGATCATTTTCCTGCACCCTGAAGACGAACATCTTTTAATACTTCCCTGGTGTGAATCTTTTGATGGCAAAATCTTTTTCAGATATTTTTGTCTAAAAATGGCTTTCATTTCACTGCATTTTCAAAGAATATATTTTCTGGATATTAAATTGTGTACCTAATATTTCTTTCAGCAGTCTGAATGTGTCATTCTGTCTTCTAGAGTTTATTGTAAGAAATCAGCTACCTGTCTTATTTGGCTTCTGAGATGCTCTGGTTTTTATCTCTGATTGCTTTTAAGATTTTCTCATTTTTCTTGTCCACTGCAGTTTATGTTGTACCTGGAGGTGATTTTCTTTCTATATATGCTTAGTGTTTTAGTGCCTTTTAAATCTGTCTTGATCTGTCATTAGTTTTAAGATGTTCTTAAAAATTACTTCTCCAAGTATTGTTTTTCATCTACTCTTGCCTCTCTTCCTTTTTGTATTCCAATTAAATGTATATTTGCCTTTTTTATTAAATTCCATGCTTTTTATAACTTTTCTTTCAAAAAAAACTTGTGTCTGTTTTTGTTTCAATCAGAAACAGAACATTTATTCTCAGCTGTCTTGTAATCCACTACCGATCACTGCAACTGTGTCTATTCTACAATTAAATCGATTCACTATGCTTTTAAGTAATTGTAATTTTTGGTTCTTTAAGGTTCATTTGATTCTTTATTTTATAGTAATCTCATGAAGTTTTTATCTGGCCATTTAGTTCTTTGAACCTATTTATCACAATTTAAAGTCTACTTTTGATCTGGATCTCCAATGTTATCTTTTTGTAAATAACTGTCATTTTTAATTCAAATCCATGTCTTCTCTTACACTAGTGTTTGTTGTTTGTTTTGCTTGAATGTGTAGGGTTTGAAGAGACCACACTTGGGTCTGGATGACGTATCTTTGTCCACAGAGGATATAATTTTATTTATATTTTCTAAATTTTAATTTTTGTGGCTACATAGGTGTATGTGTTTATGGATTACATGAGATATTTTGGCACAGGCATGAAATGTGTAATAATCACATTAGGGTAAATGGGTTATCTATCACCGCAAGCATTTATCCTTTGTGTTACAAACAATCCAGTTATACACTTTGTTTTAAAATATATAATTACATAGGTATACACGTGCCATGGTTTATTACATAGGTATACACATGATCTGCACATGTACCCAGAACTTGAAGTATAATAAATTTAAAAAGATCTATCAAATATATGTGTATGTTTTCATGGTTTGTTATAAATAATATGCCTAGCTGACAAATAAGAGCTTTTAGTAATTTAAATTTTGGGGTTATTTTAAATTATGAATTTAAAAAAATCTTTCAGGTGATTGGCTAAGCCAACTGTGGCTGATAGTATTATATTAAGTTGTGCTTTATATGTTGCATATATATATATATACATATATATACACACACAATTATTTTTGATATAGCCACCCTGTTGTGCTAGCAAATACTAAATCTTATTCATCCTATTTTTTATACACATTTACCTTCCCCACTTTGCCACCCCCACTTTCCTTAATACACCTCCCAACACCTGGTAACCATCCTTCTACTCTCTATTTCATGAGTTAATTTTTAAAAAATTTTTTATCTCCCACAAATGAGAACATGTGAATTTTTTGTTTCTACAACTGACTTATTTCACTTAGCATTATGACCTCCAGCTCCATCCATGTTGTTGCAAATGACAGTATCTCATTGTTTGTAAGTGGCCAAATAATACTCTATTATGTATATGTACCACATTTTCTTTGTCCATTCATCTGTTAATGAACATTTAGGTTGATTCCAAATCTTGGCTATTGTGAATAATGCTGCCATAAACATGACAGGGCACCTAACTCTTCAATATATGATTTCTTTTGAGTTATACCCAGCAGTGGGATTGCTGGATTGTATGGTAGCAATATTTTTAGTTGAGGAATCTCCAAACTGTTCTCCGCAGTGGTTATGCTAATTTACATTCCTATCAACAGTGCACAGGCTTCCCTTTCCTCCACATCCTCGCTAGCTTTTGTTATTGTCTGATTTTTTTTTTTAATATAAGCCATTTTAACTGGGCTGAGAAGACATCTCTCATTGTAGTTTTGATTTGGACTTTACCGGATGATCAATGTTGTTGAGCACTTTTTTATGTTTGTTATTTCCATGTCTTCTTTTGAGCAATGTCTGTTCAAATCTTTTACCTATCTTTTGATTGGATTATTAGACTTTTTTCCTAAAGAGTTGTTTGGGCTTTTTATGTATTCTGGTTACTAATCCCTTTCAGAGGGATAGTTTGCAAGTATTTTCTTACATTCTGTAGGTTGTCTCTTCACTGTGTTGATTATATCCTTTGCTGTGCAGAAGATTTTTACCTTGATGTAATCGTATTTGTACATTTTTGCTTTGATTGCCCGTGCTTATGGGGTATTACTCAAGAAGTTTTTGCCCAGACCAATGTTCTGGGGAGTTTCCCTCATGTTTTCTTGTAGTAATTACATAGTTTGGGATCTTAGATTTAAGTCTTTAATCCATTTTTATTTTTATATATGATGACAGAAGTCTAGTTTCATTCTTTTGCATACAGATATTCCGTTTTCTCAGCACCATTTATTGAAGAGACTGTCTTTTCCCCAATGAATGTTCTTAGCACCTTTATAAAAAATCAGTTCACTGAAGATGTATAGATTTATCTCTGGGTTCTCTCTTATGTTCCATTGGTTTATGTGTCTGTTTTTAATGCCAGTTCCATGCTGTTTGGTTATTATAGCTCTGTAGTATAGTTTAAAGTCAGGTAATGTGATTCCTTCAGTTTTGTTCTTTTTCCTAAGGATAGCTTGGGCTATTCTGAGTCTTTTGTGGTTCCATACATATTTTTTCTATTTCTGTGAAGAACATCATTGTATTTTGATAGGGATTGCTTTAAATCTGTAGATTCCTTTGGGTAGTATGAACAGTTAATATTGTTTCAATCCATCAACATGGAGTATCTTTCCATTTTTGTGTGTCCTTTTCAATTTCTTGCATCAGTGTTTTATAGTTTTCATTGTGGAAATTTTTCACTACTTTGGTTAATTCCTGGGTATTTTATTTTATTTGAAGCTATTAGAAATGTGATTATTTTCTTGATTTTTCAGATTGTTTGCTGCTGGCATATGGAAATGCCACTGATTTTTGTATGTTGATTTTGTATCCTGCAACTTTACTGAATTTGCTTATCAGTCCTAAGTTTTTTGGTAGAGTCTTTAGGTTTTTCTAAAACTAAGATCATATCATTTTCAAATAAGAATAATTTGACTTTTTCCTTTCCAAGTTTGATGTCCTTTATTTCATTCTTTTGTCTGATTGTTCTAGCTAGACTTCCAGTACCATGTGTAATAACAGTGGTGAAAGTGGGCATCCTCATCTTGTTTCCAATCTTAGAGGATAGGTTTTTCAGTTTCACCCCATTCAGTATAATAGATATGGGTCTGTCCAATATGCTTTATTATTATGCTGAGGTATGTTCCCTTTTCAGCCAGTTGAGTTTTTAAAAGCATGAAGAGATGTTGAAGTTTATCAAATGCTTTTCCCACATCAGTTGAAATGATCATATGTTTTTTTTTATTCTATTGATATGGTGTATCACATTAATTGATTTGCATGTATTAAGCCATCCTTGTATCCCTGGGAATAAATTCCATCTGGAGCAAATGAATGATCTATTTAATATGTTGTTAAATTCAGTTTACTAGTATTTTGGTGAGGATTTTTGCATCAAAATTCATCAGTGATATTGGCCTATAGTTGTTTTTTTTTTTAATGTCATTTTCTGGTTTTGGTATCAGGGTTATTACTGACCTTGTAGAATGAGTTTGGAAGTATTCCCTCCTCCTGTATATTTTTGGAATAGTTTGAGTAAGCTTGATATTAGCTCTTCTTTAAATGTTTTGTAGGATTCAGCAGTGAAGCCATTGAATCCCAGGCTTTTCTTTGCTGGGAGACTTTTTATTATGGCTTCAATTATTTTTACTTGTTATTGGTCTCTTTAGGTTTTGGATTTTCTCATGATTCAATCTTGATAGGATATTTTTGCTGGATATTTTTCCTTCAGCACTTTAAAGATGTCACGCTACTCTCTCCTGAAAAGCCTGCTGGCAGATGTGTTGAAACTCCATTGTATGTTATTTGTTTCTTTTCTCTTGCTTTTAGGAGGCCTTCTTTTTCCCTGATCTTTTGGAGTTTGAATGTTAAATTTGAGGTAATCTTCTTTGGGTTAAATCGGCTTGATGTTCTATAATTTTCTTTCCCTTAGATAATAATATATTCCTCTAGGTTTGAAAAGTTTTCTACTATCCCTTTGAATAAACTTTCTACCCTTATCTTTTTCCCTATCACCTCTTTAAGGCCAGTAATTCTTAGATTTGCCCTTTTGAGGTTATTTCTAGATCGTGTAGGTGTGCTTTTTTTTGTTTCCTCTGTGTATTTTCAAATAGCTTCTCTTCAAGCTCACTTTCTTCTGCTTAATCAATTCTGCTATTACAAGACTCTGATGCATTCTTCAGTATGCCAATAGTATTTCTCCAGTATTGGTTTGATTACTTTTAATTATTTCAATCTCTGTTGAATTTGATAGAATTCTGAATTCCTTTTCTGTGTTATCTTGAATTTGAGTTTCCTCAATACAGCTATTTTAAATTCTCTGTCCAAAAGGTTCATATCTGTTTCTCCAGAATTGATCCCTGGTGCCTGATTTAGTTCATTTGGCGAGGTCATGTTTTTCTGGACAGTCTTTTTGGTTATGGATGTTCATCTGTGTCTGGGCATTGAAGAGTTGTGTATTATTAGAGTCTTCATAGTCTGGGCTTGTTTGTACCCATTTTTCCTGTGAAGGCTTTCCAGATACTCAAAAGGACTTGGGTATTGTGGCCTAATTCATATCAACATTGGGGGCACACCAAACCCAGTAATGCTGTGGTTCTTACAAACTTGTAGAAGAACCACTTTGGTGGTCTTGGAAAAAATCTAGTAGAATTCTCTGAATTACTAGACAGAGACTCTTGTTCTATTTTCTCGCAAACAGAGGAGTCTTTCTCTATTCTGAGCCACCTGGAGCTGAGGTAACACAAGCACTCCTATGGTCAGCACTGCTGGGACTGCACTGGGTTAGATCTGAAGGCAGCACAGCACTGTCTCATGCAAGATTTGCAAGGACCTGGCTACTGCCTATGTCCACTCAAGTCCCTGGGGTTCTACAAATCAGGTGATGGCAAAGCCAGGCAGGAGTGTCTCCTTTCCTTCAGAGCAGTGAGCTCCCCCAGACCTTGGGTGTGTCCAGAGGTGCCATTCAGAAGCCAGGGACTGCAGTCAAAAATCTGAAATGTCTACCTGGAATTCTATTGTACTGAAGCTGAGCTGGCACTCAAATGATGAGATACAGTTCTTCTTGCTCTTCCTTCCCTTTTCCACGAGCAGGTCCAGACATCTGTCCAAGAGCCAAGGCCTAAATCAGAGACTCCAAGAGCGCATTTGGTGCACTACTCCCTCGTGGCCAAGCTGGCACCTGAAGCCACCAAGTCTTGATGTTTCACCCAAGGACCACAGGATATTACATGGGTATTACTGCTGGTTATTCAGGGCCCAAGCATTCTTAAGTTAGTAGGTGACGAATCCTGCCAGGACTGGGCTCTTCTTCCCTTCAAAGTAACAGATTCCCTTCTGATCCAGGGCGTGTCTAGAAATGTCACCCAGGAGATAGGGCCTGGAAATGAGGCTTCATGATACTAACTAGTGCCCTATCCTATTGTGGCTGAGCTGGTATCCAAGATGCAGGAGAAAGCTCTTCTTACTACACCTCCACACCCTTCCCCTCAAGTGGAAGAAAGTGGTTTTTGGAGCCACAAGCTGTGCTGTCTGGGGTTTAAGGTTGGTCGCACAAGCTCTCCATTAGCCATCCTATCTGGTGTCGCAAGTTTCATGCCCCACCCCCACTCTACCACGACCGCCAAGTCCAGTGGTTCTGAGCCCAGTTCAGCACTGGGACTCACCTAGGAGTTGCAGATCTTGTGTCCTAGACTGTTTTTCAAGTTAATTTAGGGCACCAGGGCACTTTAGTCTGTGGCAGCAAGGCTTGCCAGAACTCAAGTTCTGACCACCAGATGGGCAATTCCCCTCTGGCTAGGGCTGGCTTAAACATTTCCAGCATGAGTGGGCAAGAGCCAAGTTCAGCCCGGTTTTGCTTTCTACTATGACAGGGTAGCACTGAGTTTAATGCAGTGTCTCACAATTGCTGTGTGTTTCCTCTTCCAAACACATAGATTCTCTCTCCACACCACAAGGCTGCTCATGGGGGAGAGGAGAGGAGTGGCGTCAGTGATTAAAGGCTGTCTTTCTTACCTTCCTTTCATTGATATGAAGTTAAAACTAGGTACTGTGAGTACTCACCTTATTTTTGGTTCTCATGAAAGTGATTTGTGTGTGTAGTGATTAAATTTGGTGTTCCTGTAGGTAGGGGGACAACTGGTGGAGCCTTCTATTTGGCCATCTTGCTCTGCCTATCAGATTGTTTTATTCTGGCGTGCAACTCTACTGGGGGAGTAACAAACCCAGCTCATATTAATTTTAGCAGTCATTGAAATGAGTCAAACCTGAGCTTTAGTCCTTTTGATGGCTGGCCTATTTTTGTTTACCCTTAAGTTTTACAGCATAATCCTTCATGGCGCCAGCAAAATGTGTTTTCCAAGTCCTCTCATCATAGATGCGTACTGCATTCCAAGTTTTCTTCTCCCCTAGTCCCCTGGCTGTATGAGTCAGGGGAAAGCAATGCTCAGCTTTTCTACCTCTGAACTGCCTCTTTAGAAATTAGTAAATGCATTAAAAAGAAAAGCAGTAACTGGTACTGAGGTTATCTATCTGAGCTTCCATTCTTTTCTGCATTCTAGTCCTGCAATGCCTTAATCTTTATCACTTAGGTAGTTTTTCAATGCCTTCAACTAGTTATTTGTACTTTATTTTGTACATTTGCTCAAAAAATAAAACAAAAAACAGTGAGTATTGGTATAAAGCAACTGATTGTATCATTTCCAGAAATAAAAACTCCACTAAAAATTTTAGCTCTTGACTCTGTTTTTGAATCTCCATTGTAGGATTCGCCCCGTTCCCCAAGGAAGTCATTTCTCAAGAGGATATAATTGAAACTTTTATGAAAATCAAAGAGAATGTCACATCATGATGTTGGTCTTCTGATGCCACTACAGACAACCCTGATTAGAATCAACTGGGGTGCTTGCTGGAGATGTAGAATCTTAAGCCCTGGCTGGGACCTACTGACACAATCTGTTAGTAATGCTCCCACAACTACATTTTACAAAGCTTCTCTTTCATTTTTAGGCAAAGAAAAAAGATTGAGGACTTTTGCATTAGGAGAAGAAACCAAAAAGAAGATCTATTAGTTTTCTAGGGCTGTTATAATGAAGTACCACTATCTGGTTGCCATAATCAACACTTTCTCACAATTTTGGAGGCTACACATCAAGATCATGGTGTCAGTGGCGTTGGTTTCTTCCAAGGTCTATCTTCTTATGTTTTCACATGGTCTTCTATCTCTCTGTGTAAATTTTCTCCTCTTATAAAATGCCCAGTCATATTGTATTAGGGCTTATCCTAATGACCTCACTTTAACTGAATAATCCTTTTAAAGATCTATCTCCAAATATAGTTATATTTGCAGTTACTGTACTAGGAGTTAGAACTTCAAACAATGAAAGAATTTTCTTTGGGGAAGGGGACACAATTCAGCTCGTAATACCTGCGGTAATGAATCTTGACTCACAGTTCTTTCCCACACATGGAAGGCCATTCGAATTTAGAATCAAATCCAGTAGCTCCCAGAGCTTTCAGAAAATGGCCCTTCAAGCCACTGCACTCTACACTCAGTAATAAAGTGAAGAAAAGACTTTCCTAAAGAATTTCAATCTTAATTGCTAGAGTCCCTAATATTGCCGTATCTCCTGCCCTTTCAAAGGTCTACATGTTCAACATTTCCTTGAATTTAATCAGATGTCTCAGAATTCTTAAAAAAAAAAAAAAACTTTTGAAACTTAATTTCTAAACTTTCAGAAAAAATGCTTTAAAAAATGAGTGCAATATTTATAGTTTTTTTCAAAACAATTTACATAATTCCATTAAAGATCAACCCAGAAAGAGGACAGATCTTCAAGTACTAACTTAGCAAAATAATCGATTTTACACTGCAGGCACCTAATTTCTGGGGTATAGGGAGAGTCAAGGAGAATTATTTAAACTTATGGAGCATCACTTTTCTTCAATATGTATTTAACAAATACTACTATATATTATAGGCATTTTGGTGATTACAAAACAAAAAACAAAAGAACCTACTAATTTGAGGGCCATAGACTTGAAGGGCTTATGACCCACTTGGGAAGACACTAAAAACATGGAATGTTTCATGGAATGTTGAGAATCATCCTTGCACAAACACCACACTATCTGAGTTGTAACTATCTGAGCAAATGTTGTATTGTGAAAGCAAACATAAAGATTACCAAAATGTAAGGTAGAAAATTTAGAACTACTTACAACTCAACTAGAAAGAGCCAAATTTCCAGAAAGGTGAATTATTTCTGATGTAGAGAGTTGAAAAGAGTAGACAAAAATAGAAAATATTTTGAGTGTAAAATAAGGTTACAATAATTATGATGACAGATCCTAGATTCTGATTTGACTTCCGAGACAAGTACGGTTTTTTTCATATGTCTAAGATATGAGAGTAAAAAAAGATCATGAGAAAATATTTCTGTAAACATTTTGCTCATCTTGTTCTTTTGACTATGTAGTATTTTGTCATTCTAGAAAATAAAAAACTGTAAATACATATTTTCTAGTAAAAATGTGAATCAAAGAAACATATAAGGAATTAAGTTGTTTGTAACAGTGTCATCTCAGTATAAAAGCAAAACACTTTTAAAATGAAAGTACATATATTTGAGTAAATGTATTTGCACTTTCTTTTTTCACTTTATTTAAAAAAAAAAAAAAAAAAAAAAAAAAAGCTATTCCCTAAATACAGTATTATGACACCACCTACTGGGAATTTAGAAGACAGCAATCAATTTATCTAAGTATAACTCTACTTTTTTCAACTGTAAATATTTTTTAAAATATTAATAAAATGATCAAAAGAATGGCCAATATATACACACTGGTGACAGCATAGAGAAATTTAACAAAATTATTAGCGAATTTTCATGTTAGGGAAGACTTTAGCTTAACCATTTATCTTTGCTATTTTGAGTACTTTAGGGGAACCAGTTTGGACTAACAGACATGTTTATTAAGCAAAACGCTCATTTACTAACCTATAATGAGAGACAGCAGCTTGCAAGATGAATTTAGTTCTGTTTTTAGATTGGTATACCTAAGAAAGCTAATTACAGTAAATTATTTGGGAAAGCATATGGAAGAGGTTGGTTCACCACAACAGAGATTAGATGAGACAGCATCTGTGGATGGAATTAGGAAACTTAGGATTGGGTAGAGAGAGAAGTACAACTATGATGGTCACTGCCTTGGTCAACCCAGTGAAGGACTCTAGGGCATATGTGGCCCTGCCTTAGGCCAAAGTGGCTTGACCACTTATTTATGCATCCACGGGATCAAGATGTGGGTGACCACAGGAAAAGCATGCCCTCTGGTGACCCACTGCAGCTGAGGCAGACCCTGAAGGATGTGCCAGCATCAAACACTCCCGTGAAAGGGGATCTGGGAGATTCCTCTCCCAAACCAACTCAACATGAAATTAGAGAGAGGCTGTAAAGATAATTGAGGTCACATTTTTAGGATGATTAATTTGATAAATATATTTATCATGCTATTTCTCTCAATTCTTTTAAAATTTTATTCCTTCTATATGCAAAACTGCCATCAAAATTGAGGCAAATACTTTCACGACATCCACATCTGAAATAATTTTTGGTAAATTTCTACAAATGTTTATCTTTTGGTCACAGCTTAGATACAGCAAATCAAATAAAATGCCACGTTCCTCAAAGCCAACACTTAACAAACTTACAAAGGATTTTATTTTGTTACTGCCAAGTTCCTGTGATCACTACAAACCTGGAGCCATTTAAAAGCAAACGTATTCATTTTGAGATGTTTCAGATTATCTATGCAATGTCAATTCTAGCCTCAAACCTATATAACCAAATGCTCAGCTTGTGGTTGTGAATTGCTCCCTTCATCCAGAGTAAACTATTAAAAAACACGTTGTTTCCTTGTCTTTTGTGGGGAGAATGTTTTCTCCCTTTTTCCTGATAATTTTGCCTCTGCATGGACCCTCGGCTCTGTTTTATCACCTGCTTATTCATCAGAATTATGTTTCATAGGTCCAAAGATCTAATTTATAGTGGGAGGACAAGTTGGTAAATTTTAAAATATAAGATTGTGAAAAAAGTTATTTACTTAGGACGAAAATTAAAATTACAAAAATATGACAAATACCAATAAATACCATTAAATCCAGTAATCTATAATTTTATTCCCTTTTGGCCACACCCCTTTATATGTTAACTATTTCATAAAATTTTCTATGGGAAGACTGAAAAAGTAATTCTTTTAGATTAGTTGGTCAAAATGCTTTCAGGTTTTCTTGATTCTTGTCCATTAAGAATATTGTTTCCTTTCTTCTTAATCTAAGGAATGAGTTAAAACTTTCAATGTTAATATTTTATTCAATCCTGTGTACTGTTAATAGAAGTGTTTTCCAGCTGTATGATGGATGCTTCTGGGAACAGACATCCCCGCTGAACTCCTGAAGCCACTTTGACGTGCTTTCGTCCCCACCACTCTGAAATCACCCTTGTCAAGATTGCCTACTCATCTATCTTCATTTTACTCTGAAGCACTTCACATGGGTGCCTACTTCTTAAGTTTGGAAGAATTCTCCTAAGAGATCCAGACTTTCCTACTTCGTTATTTGTCTCTATTTTCTTCGCAGATCTTCCCTCCAACACAGAACCTTTCAGTGCTCCTCAGAACTCAGTCAAGGCCCTCCTCTCATCATTTCATTACATGGTATCATGAATTCCCTTGGCTATAAATACATCCTAGAGTTGATGATTTACAGTTGTATTTATCTTTATATCTCCAAGGGACAATCCTACTCTACGTCCCAAGTGTAGAACTTCAATTGCAAACTTATGGATTAAAACACAAAATCGAATGATATTAGAAGCACGTCTAGCCACTCCCAAATGTCCCTTTCAAATCATACAGCTTTCCTCCTTCCTACAGGTAATTATTAATCTAACTTACATGGCAATCCTTTTGTCTTTATTTCTACTTCTTGTATGTTTGGGGTTCACCTAAGGTTTTCTGAAGCATTAAATTATGCTATATGTGTTTTGTCTTATTTCACTCAATACTATTTCACCCGTTAATATATGCAACTGTGGTTTGCTCCTTTTTATTGCAGTATAGTATTCCATTATATTAATATAGTACGATATGTTTACTGTTGATGGATATTTGTTTCCCGTTTTTGCTAATACAATGCTTCCAAGAACATTTTGTACATATAAAATTATACACATGTATCCAAATATCTCCAGAAAAAATACTTAGGAATTGCTGAATAATATACTCATAACTTCAGATTTTTACAAGTAATCCAAAGTGGTTGGACTGACTTACCCGCCAGTATAATGAGTGTTCCCATCACTACATACACATCTTCACCAACAGTTGGTAGTGAGAATGGCTAAATTTTTTTTCAGTTTTACATGAGTTTGGTATCTCCTTGTGGTTTTAACTTGCATTTTCCTGGCTGCTAATAAGACTGAACACCATTCCACGTTGATTAGTTGATCAGCTTTTTTTTTTTTTGTAAAATGCTTGTTCAAGCCTTTTTTTTTTTTTTTTTTAATTATCAGGCATGTTTGTATTGATTTAAATGTATGTGTGGTAGTTTATTTTAATGTTTTGTGGCTCATTTTCTAAACCTGTCAAAACCTTTTTAAAACAGTGTAGTTGTTTGGCTGCATCCACTTTTATTTTACGGGTTATGAACATGCTCTGTCATCAATTCTTTTGAACTTATGTCTATGGGTTCTTCTTTAGCTAGCCTATTTACTTCATTTTTTAAATGAAACTATCTGGGGACATTTCAGACAGCATGCCATAATTACTCTACCCAAGCTCCAAGCCCATTCTT
The DNA here is from genome assembly GCF_009761245.1 of Sapajus apella. NCBI lineage: Eukaryota > Metazoa > Chordata > Mammalia > Primates > Cebidae > Sapajus > Sapajus apella. Next base: position 27,928,730 of record NW_022436948.1, read on the forward strand.
TATGTAGTTTCATTATTAGCACATTGTCATTTGTCTTGCATATTGCAAATATCTTCTCCCAATAAACTGCCATCTTTCCACAGTCTTTAGGGAATCCTGATAAACAGAACATTTAATGTGATTATCAAAATTCTCCATCATGTTTGTGTGTGTGTGTGTGTAGAGATCCACTGTTATTCCAAGATTCCAAGACTTAAAGACACTCTCCTATGGTATCTTCTGTAGGTATCTTCTGTAAGAATTACAGATTTGAGATTTAGCCATCATGGAACAGTTGTTATCTGAATAACTTTCCTGCCATTAATAATCAAAGTTAGATAAAAATATATGAAGCAATTCTTTTCAGTGTCTGGACAATGGATAGCACAAGGCTGCAATACTTGAGAGCAGTAAAGCACACCAGGTAAACTTTCTTCTTGGAGACACTTTCAAACTATGGGGCAAGGAAGTACCACCCACACAAAAAGCAGTTGTCAGAGGGTGGTTTCCAGACTAATAGAGATGCTTAAGTTCCAAACTGTCACCCCTAGCTTTAACTTTTTTGAGAACTTACCTAATTTCCAAGAAATTATATGACTACCATGAAAAATGATTTCCATCAATTTTTAAGATGATCAATAGTTTAGTTTTTCCTAGTCCAAACTTCAAATTAATTCTATGTGTTATTCTTGGAAGTGTGAGCACAGGGACAGTTATAATCAGTATTGTATTTCCCTACAAGCCTCCAAAAGAGCTAGGCAGAAAATTTAGCTATTGTTCACTTAATTATGCTAACATAAATGTTACATAGACATGTCACTTTTCAATTAAGTTTTTAATGTCTGAAGTGGTAAATATTAGGAGACATACCTGCCAAAATAAAAGTTCTTTAAGGCCGGCCCTTACTAATTTGTGTGATGAAGTACTGAGATTAAAAGAATGAAAATATTCAATTAGAGAACATTTTTGTAAAGAGGGAGAAAAAAGCACATTCATAAATACTATAAGAACATTAAAACACATTAAGATATCTAGAATTAACTAAATAAAAATAAAAATAATCTAAAAACTCTGAGGGACATTTGAACCTAAGAGGACAAATACTATTCTTTATGAATAAGAATATTCAATATTGAAAAGGCACCAGAATTTCACTATATGAACCATGTACTGTCCTATGTATCTATGTATCCTGTATTATAATCAGAATACTAATGGAATCTGTATTTGAAGGAAGATTAAGTAATTCTACAGTTTATCTGTTAGAGTCCGGAATTATGAAGGAGGTAAGAGCATATGTGTTGGGAAGTAATACTTGACCTATTAGGTATGAAACCTTGTATTAGTTATAAAACAAATATTTTAAATACACATTCAAACAACACAAAGCAACAATAATTTAAATCAGTGAAAGTAGCTGAATAGACAAAACAGTGCTGAATGATCTTGTAAATATCAAACATAAAAATTATCTAGTGGAAGTTACATTTTAGATCAATGAGGAAGAGTAGTAATTATTTTATAAATGGTATTATGACAACCAGATAATGCTGACAGAAAATGTTGACTCTTTACTTCACTACTTTAATGTAACTATCAACTGCATTAAAGACTGATATAAAAATGAAACCATAAAAATATCAGGAGAAAACATGAGTATTTTTATAACCCTGGCCAGGGAAAATTCTATACATTATACCTAAGGCAGAAATAGAAGAGAAACAGATTTGACTACATAAGAATGGTCATAATGCAATAATAAATTAATCGTAAAAATATCTGCAATGTAATAAAAATTAATGATTCCTAATATGAGCTACTGCAAAGTTATACAGACATGAACACCCAAAAGAAAAAGTGTAAAGGGTGTAAACAGATAGTTAACTATACAAGAACTACAAACAGCCAATTAACATATTGGAATATGCTCTCACTAAAAATTTTAAAATGCGAAGAATACACTTTTGGCTATCAATGAAAAATATTAAAGACCAATAATTCTGTTACCGAGTGTATGAAAGAAGAGTGTCATGCACTACTGGTGGCAGTGTAAACTGTAACAGCTTTGGTGAAGGGCAGTTTGACAATGTAGCACAAAATTTTAAATCTACATATTCAGTGTCCCATACAGAAACTACACATTTAGAAATTTTAGTGGAAGGACAAAGTATATAAAATATATATAGACATCATGTAGCAGCCTATGCTGTACATGCACAGATAAACAGTGATGGAGAATTCTCCTTTTAATAAAATACTATACAGCAGGAGAGAGGTAGATGGATACATACTTTCTTGGAAACATACTTTCTTGGAAACACATCTGCATTTATTACAAAGTTTTTATGACATTTTGTTATGTGTGTACGTGCATATGCACAGAAAAGATGCCCACAGGCAGGAACACAAAAATGTTAACAGTCCCTAACTCTGGATTTATAGATGAATTTGGGTGGATTACTTTTGTCTTATTATCTAAGTTTTTTTTAATATACATATCACCTGACAGATTGTGTGGCATGTGGCAGGCATTCAATAAATGAATGGATGGGCATGAACATCTGATTATAATATGCAGATTCGTCCACTGTCAATTTTTAAAATAAAGCATTATATAGCTGCATTACAGTCTTATTTAATAGAAAAGAGTAATAAGATTTCAATCCAAACTAGTACACTTATTCTTGAGGTCCCCAGAGTGTCCCTACAATTTCCTGAGTATCTGGCGTTTTAGGGGCTAGTATCTTTAGATAAAAAGGAGTCTTTGAAGGAAGCCGGCATTCTTCATCTATTGTTTCCCAGCTCCAATTCCACCCTTCTGTCCACTGCTGTGTGTGCTGGGACTGAGACTCTGCAAACTACCCTTCCCTGACCCCTCTGACTGCTGCATATTAGGTTCTGCTAGCAGGAAGTCCTAAAAGGAAGTTGGAAGGAAGATGAAACAAGATCTAGTTCATCTCTGATAGCTAGTCCTATCAGCTTTGTAATAATAGCAGTGGATGCCAGCTTTCAACTACTTAGGAACTTCTAGAACTGTGCAGAAAAGACAACTGCAAATATGTACTGGTCTAGAACTCACATGGGTATGGTTAGAAATCAATGACTTGCGATCATGGAGGCAGAATAAGAAGACAAACTAATAGATACAACCAGAAAAAGTGAAAAGTGTGAGAAAGGGGCCAAGTACCTTGAGCAAAACCTTAAGAAAAAAAAAAAAAGGAAGACTAGGAATGCAGTAGAGGATGGAAGCCAAAGATCCTCAAAACCAGAAGCAGGAGTAACCAATACTGACAAAAAGCCCATTTAATCTTTAAAAAAAAAACCCCTCTAAAGTGTGTTATGTTGTAACACCCGTTTTATAGATGAAGAAACTGAGGCGCAGAAAAGTTAAATCACTCATTCAAGGTCAACACACAGCAAATAAATAGCAGAGCCAGAATCTGAATCCAGGCATTTTGTTTCCAGAGCCTGCACTCTTAACCAATCAAAAGAGAGAGAACTCCAGTAGGGACTGAAAATACTTTCATGCAGCTTTGGCTAGAGCACATGTCAAAAATGAGCATGCTCTACGGCTGAGGGAACATTAGCAATCTGAAGTCCCCTCCCCTTTCATGTAACATAAAGTGCTGCAAAAATGCAAATTCCTCCACTTCCCCAAGCATCCACATTTTTGTTCTCTGGGAGAATAACAGGAACCAGAGGCATAACTCAACAAGTTTAAATCATAAAATAAACTGAACTTTTGGAGAATCAGATACCTACCTTATTCTCAGTTTACTGTAAAACTAAGCCCAAAAAAAAAAAAAAAAAAAAAAAAGAAAGAAAATTTAGATACTTCCTTGAAATTCCAAGTGAGGGAAACACAAAAAAGCTTCCAACAAACAACAGATCGCAAGTGAAAGAAAATTAAACAGCATTAATTTACGGTGTACAAATGCTATCAATAGTTTCATTTAGTGAAGTGGCTCTCAAACTTTAGTAAACGTCAAAATTATCTGAAGGACTTGTTACAACATAGGTTATTTGAAGAGTTTCTGAACTGGCAGCTTTAAGGTGGGACTAAAAAATGTTCCATGCGGGTCGGGCACAGTGACTCACGCCTATAATCCCAGCACTGCGGGAGGCCAAGGGGGGTGGATCACCAGAGTTCGAGACCAGCCCTGACCAGCATGGATAAACTTCATCTCTACTAAAAATACAAAAATTAGCTGGGTGTGGTGGTATGTACCTGTAGGCCCAGCCACTCAGGAAGCAGAGGCAGGAGAATCGCTTGAACCTCGGAGGTGGGTGTTGCATGAGCCAAGATCGAGCCACTGCACTCCAGCATGGTGACAGACTGAGACTCCATCTCAGAAAAAAAAAAAGAAGAAAAAAAATTCAATTCTAACATGTTCCCAGCTGCTGAAGCTGCCTGCTGATCTGGAGAACATACTTGGAGAACTACTAATTTAGTGTATGGTCATTGTTGTAATGTAACGGATGTGAAAAGTATTAGAGGGGTCCTTACACATTCACTCATGCCCACTGGTCTCCTGAGATGTCTGAAGTTCTATCTATATGAATTCTACCCTGAATTATTTCAAAATGTAATGTTTGGGGGTAGGAAGGAGTGCCATAGTAACTAAAATGAGAGTCATTTAAATCAAAGTGAAATCTGCTATGGACAAGAGTTCTATGAGGTTCCAATTCTGAAGTTATTAGCTATGAGTTATATTTAACATGGTAAATTATATAAAGAAATTTCAGATACAACATATCAGAATCTCTGGGGCATAGCTAAAGCAATGTTAAGAAGGAAATTTGTAGCACTAAATGGCCATATCAAAAAGCTGGAAAGATCTCAACAACCTAACATCCCAACTAAAATAACTAGAAAGCCAAGGGCCGATAAACTCCAAAGCTAGCAGCAGACAAGAAATAAGCAATATCAGAGCTGAACTGAAGGAGAGAGAGACACAAAAAAGACCCTTCAAAACAATCAAGGAATCCAGAAGCTGATTTTTTGGGGAAAAAATCTAGCTAGACACTAGCTAAATGAAGAAAAGAGAGAAGATTCAAATTAACACAATCAGAAATTATAAGCGGGATGTTACCACTGATCCCACAGAAATACAAACAACCATCAGATTATACTATGACCACCACCTCTATTCACATAAACTAGAAAATCTAGAAGTGGATACATTCCTGGACATGTATGCCTCCCAAGGCTGAACCAGGAAGAAACTGAAACCCTGAATAGACCAATAATGAGCTCTGAAACTGCGGCAGTAATAACAGCCTACCAACCAAGAAAAGTTCAGTACCAGGCGTATTCACAGATGAAATCCACCAGAGGTACAAAGAAGAGTTAGTTGAAATCATCGCTCCTGAAACTATTTTAAAAAATTAAAAAGGAGGGACTCTTCCCTAACTCATTCTATGAGGCCAGCATCAGCCTGATACCAAAACCTGGCAGACATACAGCAACAATGATAACAACAAAAACTTCAGGCCAATATCCCTGATGCATATCAATGCAAAAATCTTCAACGAAATACTGGCAAATGGAATATAACAGCACATCAAAAAGCTTATCCACCACAATCAAGTAGGCTTCATTCCTGGGATGCAACGTTGGTTCAACATATAAAAATCAATAAATATGATTCATCACATAAACAGAACTAAAGACAAAAACCACACTATCTCAATAGATGTAGAAAAGGCCTCCAATAAAATTCAACATCACTTCATGTTAAAACCTCTCAATAAACTAGACATTAAAGGAACACACTGCAAAATAATAAGAGCCACCTATTACAAACCCTCAGCCAATATCATACTGAATGGGAAAAAGCTGGAAGTATTCCACTTGAAAACCTGTACGAGACAAGGTTGCCCTCTCTCACCACTTCTATTCACCACAGTACTAGAAGTTCCGGCCAGAGCAATCAGGCAAGAGACAGAAATAAAGATATTCAAATAGGAAGAAAGAAAACAAACTTTGTTTGAGGATGACATGATCCTTTACCTAGAAAATCCCATTTTCTCAGCTCAAAAGCTTCTTAAGATGATAAGCAACTTCAGCAAAGTATCAGGATACAAAATCAATGTGCAAAAATTGCTAGCATTCCTATATACCAAAAACAGGCAAGCCAAGAGCCAAATCACAAATGAACTCCCATTCTCAACTGCCATAAAAAGAATAAAATATCTAGAAATACAGCACATAAGGTAAGTGAAAGAGCTCTTCAAGAAGAACTACAAACCACTGCCCAAGGAAATCAGAGAGGACACAAACAAATAGAAAAAAAATTCATGCTCACGGATAGGAAGAATCAGTATCTTGAAAATGTCCATACTACCCAAAGCAATTTATAGATTCTGTGTTATTCCCATTAAACTACCATTGCCATTCTTCACATAATTAGAAAAAACTGTTTAAAAATTCATATGAAACAAACAAACAAAATAACCTGAATAGCCAAGGCAATCCTAAGCAAATGGAACAAAGCTGGAGGCATCATACTACCCAACTTCAAATGATAGTACAAGGCAACAGTAACCAAAACAGCACAGTGCTGTTACAAGAACAGACACATAGACCAATGGAACAGAACTTAAAACTCAGAAATAAGCCTGCACACCTATAGCCATTTGATCTTTTACAACCTGACAAAAACAAGCAATGGGAAAAATATTCCCTATTTCATAAATGGTGCTAAGAGAACTGGCTAGCCATATGCAGAAAATTGAACGTGGACACTTTCCTTACACCATACAAAACATTCAAGATGGATTAACGATTTAAATGTAAAACTCAAAACTATAAAAACCCTAGAAGAAAATGTAGGCAATGCCACTTAGGACATAGGAATGGGCAAAATTTCATGACGAAGATATCAAAAGCAATTACAACAAAAGCAAAAATTTACACATGGGATCTGATTAAACTAAGGAACTTCTGTATAGCAAAACAAATAACAGAGTAAAGAGACAACCTACAAAATGGGAGAAAATTTTTACAATCTGTGCATGTGACAAAGGTCTTGTATCCAGCATCTATAAGGAACTTAACCATACTGACAAGAAGAAAAAAAAACCCAACCCCATTAAAAAGTGGGCAAAGGACATGAACAGACACTTCTCAAAAGAAGACATACATGTGGCCTACAAGCATATGACAAAAAGCTCAGTCTCACTGATCATTAGAGAAATATAAATCAAAATCACAGAGACACCACCTCACACCATTAAAAATGGCTATTACTAAAAAGTCAAGAAACAACAGATGTTAGCAAGTTTGTGGAGAAAAAGAAACACTTTTACACTGTTGGTGGAAGTGTAAATTAATTCAAGCACTGTGAAAGGCTGTGATGATTCCTCAAAGACCTAAAGAGAGAAATACCATTTGACCCAGCAAACCCATAACTGGATGTATGCTCAAAGGAATGTAAACTGTTTTGTTACATGCACATGTATGTTCATTGAAGTGCTATTCACAATAGCAAAGACATGGAATCTAACCTAAATGCCTGTCAATGATAGGCTGGATAAAGAAAACGTACATATACGCCATGGAATACTATGCAATCATAAAGAAATTAAATTATATCCTTTGCAGAGGCACAGATGAGTTGGAGGCCATTATCCTGAGCAAACTAACACAGGAACAGAAAACCAGATACTGCATGTTCTCGTAAGTGGTAGCTAAATAATTAGAGCATATGGACTCAATGGTGGGGGGAACACCACACACTTGTGTCTGGCAGAGGGTGGGGGCTGGGAGGAGGAAGTGGATCAGTTAGAATAGCTAGTGGATGCTGGAATTAATACCTTGGCGATGGGTTGATCTGTGCAACAAACCACCATGACACACATTTATCTATGCAAGAAAACTGCAGCCTGCACATGTACCCCTGAACTTAAAAGTTGGAAATTTTTCTAAAACAAGAAATTTCAATGATCTAAATCTGACAATTAGATTAAAAACCAATATTAAGTTGCTTCTGTAGGTATAGAAAAAACTACCTTAAATAAGTTATTTCAAATTCATTACTAGGAATGAATAACCTGGTTTTTAAGTATACAGTAAATACAATAATAATACTTACCTTCAGGGCAAGAGTGACACGATTCTCTGGATGTGCCTTTGAAAAGAATAATTTCCATATGGTGTTTGAGCACTTTGTGTCTCAGCAGTCAATTATACACACAAATACAAACAACCACTGTGGTAGAATAACATAAAATATTAAGGATACTTTACAAAAGCTGTGATAACATATATGAAGTTTCTAACTTTTAACAGGACTGGAAAAACCAATGCAGAATTCTGCTCAGTAGACAACTTAAAATTTAAACCCAAACATATTTTGATAGGTACAATATGCAAAATCTAACTTTACAAAAAGAATAGTACCAATTCCTTGTCATTAATATCTTACTAGAACATTGACACCTTTACAAAGAGCATCACACAATAGCATAATATTTTGTCTTACTCCTCCATCCAGGATCTTTGTAAGAGGCACTTACAAAGAACACTAGTTTTGACGACGCTGTATCAAACATACACATAGTATAATGGTCTGTTTTACTATGCTCACAAAGCATCATTTATAAAGAAATTTTTATGAATTCAAAAAATAGGTTGTTAGTAACATGATTAAAGTGTGGATTTTGATTTTCATTCACAATATTAATTCGTTAATCTTAAACAGTAGTTTCATCTACAAAATGTTCTATAGCTTTTTTCTTTTTGAAAAGGAATAAAGGCAGTTAAGACACTTGTAACTTCTAGTTAAACAATATCAATTTTGTTTCACAGTATTAATTAGTAGAGAACATTTTCAACTAAAGTGATACACAATTTACAAAAATAGAATGACAAATATATTGCAAAACATTGCCCTCCATTATGAAGAACACATGTGTGTATGTGTATATATGTGCATATATAAATATTTCTTTTAAGTTTTACAATAGCCCTTATTCAAGTACTTTGGGATTCTCTTGAAATAATCATCTTGCTATATATTTTAAGTACATTTAAAAAGATTAATCTAAGAAAAGGTTAAAAGTTTCAGTGTAGTTTGACTTAAAAATCAACCACTTACTTGAGTAAAAACCTGGCTGAATTCAAAACAGGTTCAGGTGCCATACTAAGTTCAAGAACTTTGTTAAAAATATAGATAAATTTAAGTGTCAAATACTTAAAAATTTTCCAATCTGCTACCATTAGAGCAGAATTAAAAGACTATTAATCTATTCACTGCCCAATCTTAATCCCCAAACAAAATTCATTTATATATTACTAAATAATACACTAATATACAATATACCTGCTTACAAACACATAGGTAGCCATAAATAAAACTTTATTCTTTATTTCATTTACAAGCTACCAAATATTATGTATCGTACACAGTGCTGAACACTTAAATGGCTGTAGTCATGGAAGGATCCAGACTGAATGGAAAGCTGTTGAGAAAGAAAAGATAAAAGCAATGTAATACTGTAACAGGAAGGTGGCAAAAGCATAGTTTTGCCATAATAAAATCAATTAGCTTTGTGATTATACATCAGTTCCGGTTAAAACAAAGTCTGAGCGCCATGCGATTCTCAGCTTTATTATTTGCAGTCTGACTAAAGTCTGTATAGTCATTTTGTCTTTTGCAGTTATTAAAATAAAAAAAGTTAAAAACTATAGCAGCAACAAGCAAACCCTGTGACAGGAAGGCAAGGGTTAAGAACTAACAAGAGTTTATACAGTGTGTTTAGGGAAAGTGTGCAGTTTATCTTCCATCAGCAGGAGTTCGACTGAGGGACAACATGATTCGGGCAAATCGCTCACAGAGTTCATGCGTGGAATACGAAGGTAACTTCGGTGGCTCATGGAAACTCTTAATCTCCATAGAACAATCAAGCAGTTTTGGCAAAAAGTCTGTCAGCTTTTCTTGGAGGTGTGCTGCAAATACAAACAATTTAATTAAAGATAGAAATTCGCAACATGATTTATTAATATTGACTTGCCATAATAGGTAAGATAATTGCCATTTTGGGGAGACAATGCAATGCACACAGCTTAGCTCATCAATATGGAAAAAGTAATAATGTACATGTGAAAATATTAAACATAATACTTATATTTAATGTAAAAAATGGCAAGAATAACATCTAATTCTAACCGTGTTTAATCCCAACAATTCAGTTGCATACTACCATTGTTTAAACTTACATTCCATTTCTTGACCAAGATAGGAACACCATCGATTTCTCATATCTTCCACAGCTAGTATATCCTTCTCTTCCATTTCATCCACCAGTAATAATGGCAAAAATGGGACAATAAACTCATTCATGATAATCAGACCATTGTTTACTTCTCGATCCTCTCCAGATTCAAAGAGTTCTGCAGCTTGCTCATTTAATTTCTTCATGCAATGAAAAAAACAAAAGACTAGGTTTTTGTTTCCTTTTTAAATTAAATATCTGTTAAGTATTAATATGGAAGACAACATAAATATGTTTACAAACAGTATTAGAACAAATGCTATTTAGAAAAAACAATCTCAACCTATGCTAGAACTGAAAACCTCTCTTTAGAAAAAGCTATGCATATGACAACAAAAGAAACAAAAGCAAACGGTGGAGAAAACATTGTGTTTTTCATTCATGTTTGGCTTACATTATGTCAATCATCACGATATGGGCCATTTTTTTCTTCTCTAGAGATTAATTTCCCCCAATTATAAAATTTTACAAGCACTCAAAATAGTTTTATCAATAAAGAAATGCAGACTCCAGACTCCATATTAATTTCTGAAAAACCAATCTCCATAAATGTCAACTGAATATACACTACTATATTCCTTAATATAAAAACAGAAAGGTAATCAATTCACTTAGCCCTTCAAAAAATCCCTACAGAGTACACATCATGTGCCAGAATTTTTGCAGATGCAGGAGCACGCAAGTGATTTAATACAGAAAACTCTCATGAAGCTTAAAATTTGGTACAGGGATTAGCAAACTTTTTCTGTGAAGGGCCAGACAGGGACTATTTTAAGCTTCGAAGGCCACATAGCTTCTGTTGCACTACTCAACTCTGCCATTGTAGTAAAAGGCAATAATACATAAAATACAAATGAATGCACATGGCTATATTTCAATAAAACTTATCTATAAAAACAAGTGGTAGATGGAGCACAAGCCATAGTGTGCTGATCACTGATCTTGCAGAACAGAGAAATCCATGTAATAAGAAATATATGAGATAAATACATGATAAATTCGACTTTTAAAGCTGAATTTCAAATACAAAAGTTACATATTTAGGTTTACACCACACAATTCTTGTGCAATTTATTTTGATTTTGGAAAGGGGCTTGTGCTGTAAGTCCACCTTGGCCATGAATCAATTACCCAATTGATATGGTTAGGCTTTCGGTCCCCACCCAAATCTTATCTTGAATTGTAATCCCCAGGTGTTGAGGAAGAGACCTGGTGGGAGGTAAGCAGGTCATGGGGGCAGTTCTTGTGACAGGGAGTGAACCTCAGGAGATCTCACAGTATTACAAGCATCCGGCATTTCCCCTCCTTGCACTTCTCTCTCCTACTGCCATGTGAAGAAGGTCCTTGTTTCCCCTTTACCTTCCTCCATGAGTCCTAAAGCCTCCCCAGCCATGTGGAACTGTGAATCAATTAAACCTCTTTCCTTTATAAATTACCCTGTCTTGTGTAGTATCTTTAGAGCAGTATGAGAACAGACTAATACACCAATCTTGAACAAAATAGCTAAATCTCTTGTTTTCGCTTTCTTTACATTAATAGGGTATTATTTTATCTTCCATCCATAGGGTTTAAGAGAATAAAATGAGGTAAGTCTTCAAGTATCTACTATAATTTTTGAAAATATGCATTAAAAGATGCATAAAATTTAGTAAGTTTAATGTTAACTTCACTGAATCAAAGAATGTCCTAGAAATATTTTAAATATAACATGTTCAAAGCCAACGTTGTTCCTATTAGATTACCCAATACTAAATGAAAAACTAGAAAGTTTGGCAGCTTTGATTCTTCCATTTCCTTCTTCCCTCTCACCCAACAGCTATGACATGCCCACATTTCATTTCCTTCACCATCATACCCACTGTACTACCTGAGTTGAGGCCCTCACCCTCCATCCCTTGACTTTCCCCTATAAGGTTTCTGACTTCAATCTACTTCTTTCTTATCCATCCTCTAGTAATGCTATTGTTATTATCAGAATTATTTTCTGAAAACCTCATCATGCCAAACTTACACTGGTGAAAATTCATTTGAATGCCCTATAAGTTTCTTTATCATCTGACATCAACAAGTATTGTCAGTTTCATTACTTCCATCTAACCCCACTTCCTCATAGCCTGGCTAGGCACAATGAATTTATCTCGATTTTCTGTTATGTACTGGAATATTCTCCCTTCTCTATCATTAATAAAACTCCTATTTATCCATCAAGATCCAGATCAGGTTTATCTTCTCTCTTAAGGCTCTTCCCAAATATTTCAGGCATATCATTTTGCATATTTCTTATAATAGCAATTATTCCAGAATATGATGATCATTTCTGTATGTTTCCTACCAGACTGAGTTTTCTGAGGACAGGAAGTGCATCTGACTCATGTTTGTATCCCTCAGAACCTGACACTCTATAAATATGTAATATGAAAAACCTGAAAGGAACATTAAAGTAATCTTGATGAGGTTTCACTTAAATTCCTATGAAAAATAAATAGCCAATTGTGGCTGGGTTATTAACAAAAAACAATGAGAAATATCATACCATTTTTTGAATGTTTCAGAGGAACCATCAAGTGTTTGTTGTATTTATGTTTAAAATCAGCTATACTATTCTTATGCCTCAAAATTCAATTTTTAAGTTAAATAGAAATTACTCTCATACATTCCATGCATATTCTTATAGACTTACATAAAGCTTTTTTTTAAGGCTGATGTATGCATCCATTTCTCTCCCACCAAAAAATGCAGTGGTAGTGGGATGAAGAAATCTAAATATAGGAATGTAAACAAACTGATGCTATTTTAAGAACATTTCTCATTTATCACCTACAGGACTTGGGATTTATGAAGAGAAAAAAATAAAGTACTGAGTGTACTTTGCTATCTGAAAGGAAAAGAACCAGTTAATAGACATCACCATATTCTTATCCCATCAGAATTTATGGAGTCAGTCACTTTTATATGAGTCTGGAAAATTTGCCCAATGTAAAACAAAATGATAAGATCATACTATATGCATTCAACTTACTAGTAAACATTCTCTCCTATAATGTGATATCAATTCTTCATCATGTCCTCTGTATAAGCCTTTGGACAAGAGTTCTTTGTTATTCTGATAAGCACAGATGAGGAACAGCAAGGAATCTATATAACTTAAAAATTAAAAAGAAACATACAGCATTAGTATTTCACCTTTGTAGAAACAAAGTCAGCTACAATTATAAAACATTTTAAGTACAAGCTTAAGTTTTGATTAACTACATTACAATAAAAAATATCATTTGATGCAATGTATGCCTGAGAGCACCTTTTTAGCAACAGCAACATCTGAAACCAGGAGACAGTTGTATCTTAAAAGTACAAAATAAAATAGGAGCTACAGATTAAGCAAAAAACTGGGAAAAGAGGCAATAACTGATAAATTCAGGTAGTTCTGTCCTCCTTGGTATTTATTTTCCTGATGTCTTCCATTTAAACTCAAAATTGAAGCTAATGTGAAAGCCAGCAACCTACTTGTTTAACACAGTGTCACGGTTGTATGAAGTAAAAACTCAGGTTACTTTGTTTTATGATCACAAACATCATTTAGTTTGTTCAATGACTACTTAGACAGGTTCTTTTCTATGTGCAGACAAGTGTAGTTAATGAGAAAAAGGTAAAAAAAAGAAAGAAAGAAAGAAAGAAAGAAGAATATGTAAAGGAGATAGAGGAAGTGGAAAAATGAAAGACTGCTTCTAAATCTGGGAAAACTAGTGGAATAAAGCAAAAGCAAAAAGCCCCCAAACATAAAAAAAACTGATGAAGTTAGGCCTATGTGTTATATTAAGTCTAGATATTATGAAGTTCAAATTAGGTTTTAAAAAGGGAAGAAAAGGGGCCAGGCATGGTGGCTCATGACTGTAATCCCAACACTTTGGGAGGTGGTGTGAGAGGATTAGTTGAGGCTAGGAGTTCAAGATCTGCCTGGCCAAACACAGTGAGATCCTTATCTCTACAAAAACATTAAAAAAAAATCAGCTGGGCCTCACAGTACATGCCTGTAAGTACCAGCTACTTGGGAGGCTGAGGTGGGAGGACTTCTTGAGCTGAGAAGTTAGAGGCTATAGTGAGCTATGATCACACCATTGCACTCCAGCCTGGGCAGCAGAGCAAGATCCGGCTCAAAAATACAAAGCAAAACAAAAAATGGAAGAGAAAAATATTTAATAAAGAATTACTTTTACCTCCAAACTAATTATCCTTCTAACATGTTAGATTAATATGGAAAATGTAAAATTTTAAAAATAAAATATTGTAAAGAAACACAATTTTAAACTCTAGACTCTCCTGCCAATAATTACTTAATGCATGTACTTAAGAGACAAAATGAATCCATTTCACACTCCAAATGTTAAATGTAAAATTATTCAAAAACTAATGTATACATTTATGGCAAAGCAAATTATACACCTGAAGGTATCATGATAAATAAGTTTATTTTAAACATTTTTTGAAAATGGCTTTCTAAGAATTTGTTTTTGAGATTAATTTGAGTATAACATTTTATTTTGAAACAATATTAGGTTAATTAAACATATTCTCAGCTAAAGATTTTATTTATGAAAAACAAAGGATATTATAATATTAAATGTTATGTTAAAACATTAAGTTGTAGTAGTATGTTTATCAATAAATAACTAGCACGTCTATCTTTTCCTTTATAGCTAAGGAGTTTCCTGTTAAGAAGATCTCTTCTAAACGACATTCACATCTGGCTTTCTAGACCTGAGTCACCTCTTTGAGAACTGCTCTGAAACCAAAACGTGTTCAAATTTTCTACTGATGTACGCAAAATGTTCCATATTTTATCAAACTTTAAAGTGGTTACGAATGTATATTCAAGTAAATTCAGAATAAGATTTGCAGTCTAATTATTATATTCTTATGTAAGACAAAATAAGGTCATGTAGCCTGGTACACTCTATCTTCCACTTGTGCTACTATAAAATTATGGTTCTTGCAACCACAATTTCACTTCACTATTCACAGAACTGACAAGGGTCCATAAGTAAGCATTTCATTCAAGGCTTTAAATGTTTACATATTCATTAAAAACAATTTTGACTGAACCTTTTGGCAATATTTTACACACAACTAGCTACAACAACTGCTATATTTAAAGTGATAAAGCCAATATTTCTTTAAAAGATATTCCATAAGTAATATCTGTCACCATTATTTTCTAGTTAATCCTTCTAATTTGATAAGCATTTACTATACTAGAATATTAGCTTTCTGAGTAAGTATGTATTTGAAAAGTGACAAGCAAATTATAAAATTTAAACATATTTCCAAGTTACATCTTAACTTCCCTTAATATATGTTAACTGGGAACAAACTATAGAAGCTATCTAGATAGGTACAAAGTGACAGTGTCATCTTTTTAATTCTTACTGAGATAAATGAATACATTTTATATTTACATGATTTCATTAAATTATACAAGAACACAGAGGTCTCTATTTTAATTTTTTTCTTCCTAGTTAGCTGTGTGACCTTGACAAAGTTACCACATCTCTGTGAAGTCTGATTTCTTTATCTGTAACACTGAAATGCCTTTTTTATCTTACTCTATTGAATTATACAATCATATTAATATTTCTCATATCAGCAGAAATCTTATAAATCTTAATAGTACACTTGAATATTGCTATTAAAGAAATAAAATCTTGACTGACACAACTCATAAAATGAAGGTATCGATCAAAGTAAGTTTTCTCTATCAATGACCAAAGTGAAATCATCTTATGAATAGCATGACTAGGACTTTAAATAATTTGTACTTAAGATAAATTGTCAATTAAAAAGTTACTTTTTCCTTTTGTGTGGTAACTTTAAAAATTTTGGTAACTATTAATATAAAAATGAAGTATTGTTCTTTAGAATAGTACTATCCAATAGAAATTTCTGTGATTATGGAAATGTTCTGTGCTGGCCAAAAATAGAGGCCATTAGCCGCATATGGCTACTGAACTACCAAAACTTGGCTGGTACAACCGACGAACTGAACTTTTAGTTTTAAGTTTTAGTTAAGTTTTGACACAAGGTCAGTGGCCACTAAGTTGGACAGTATACCTCCATAATTAAACGTTGATCTTTGTTTCACTTTTTCAAAAAGCAGCAGCATCATTACCTAAGTGAGAGCATCTTAAACTTCATTTAAAAAAATAAGGGAAAGGAAAAATATCCCTTTTACTTGGCTGCAATATACAGTGCATTGAAAATAAAATATTTTCTCAAAAAACAATCACAGTCAAGTTAATGTTAAACAATGTGAATTAAGAAATATGTGGAGAAGTACATGCAAACTAGTAAATAATCTGAAATGTAAGCAAAATGTATCCTTTCTTCTTAATAATTAACAATTAAAATAATAGTATAGTTAAGTAAAAATTCCTTTAAGACTATCTTTAATTTAAATAAAAATTAATTAAAATTTGTTTAAAGTCACAGTACTCAGAAATTTTCTACAGCTACACATTTTACAGTTCACAAAGACAGACTGCAAACACTATCTCTGATTTGATATCAAGATCAGACTCAGCTTTAAGTGTATTTGAGACCTGATGCCAACCTAAAGATTTATTTCTAAATGGAAAATACATTTTATGTGGGGTATATGGGAAGCCTCTATATTAACTTTGCAATTTTTCTGTAATTCTAAAACTGATCTAAAATAAAACATTTATTAAAAATACAGAGTGTGAGTTAAATCTTTTTCATGGAGGAGGTCACACCTGAATAGAACTAGGTACAAAAATTATGCTTTTTTCATATTTGTCCACTTTGCCTTACCTTTCTCTTTGAAAATTTTCTAGCCCTATTATGAGATACATAGTTGTTTCCCTGAATTTCCTATAATCCTGATGCCACTCCTGTAGGAGAAAGAAAATATTAAAAACATTCAGAGTAAGATTTAAAAACTACTATGAAACTGTTCAAAAAGTAGCACACTGCTTTGCTGCTATTTGAAGTAACAGAAACAAAGAGTTCAAAATTAAGATACACTAGACCTAAAACAAGATTTTACTTTCTGACACACAAGATTATTTATATTTATTAATATAACATTAAATCTAAAAATTGTTAGACATTGATATGGAATTAAACAATAAATACTTTACTAGCAGAATACAGAAATATAAAGGCAGGATAATCAATCAGGTCATCTCTCTCAAAAACTCATTGGTATAAAATCGCATTATTGAAATATTACTGTATCTACATCAACTGACAATAGGAAGTAAATGAAATTATCACGCAGTATGAATCAAAGCTTGAACACATACCTGATACATAATTTTAAGAAACCAAAAAAAAAGTTATGATTATTTAACCTTTTAACTTTGGAAATCTGTGGTAAATTTGGATTGAGTAGGTATATAAATAGTTTATTTACATGAGATATGATAGAACAACAGCTGCAGCTCACATTTCAACGCCCCTCCCCCATCAAAAAAAAAAGCTATAAGGCATGTAATAGGACTAAATAATTCTAAGGTGATACACTGTAACTCTCGAAGAGAACAAAGTCAAGATTTTCTTAACTTACTTTACAATAATTGACTCAAGAAAAATAACTGAAATTCAATATAGGATAAATCAAAAAGAGAATACTGATAACAAAAATGTTAAGGCTTTTATATAAACATTATAAACAAAAATAAGAAACTCAAACAAGTTATTAGCCAACCATATTCTCCTTGAATATACATTTTCTTTTTGGAGACAGGGTCTCACTTTGTTGCCCAGTCTGCAGTACAGTGGCATGATCCTGGCTCACTGCAGCCTCAACCTTCTGGGCTCCAGAAATCCTCCTACTTGTCCCCCAAGTAGCTGGGGTTACAGATAGAAGCTCCCAGTTCCTTCAGTTTACTTCAATGGATTGGACTCAGCATATTTTTATTCACAAACCTCATATCCTAACTGCAGGGCCATTAAATCATACAAGTATTTAAATCACTTGTTTTTAAGATTCTGCATATTCCTCCTATCTTTGTCTTGCCTTAAGTTCAGGGTTCAGCAAACCATAGCCTACAGACCAGCTTGTTTTTATAAAGGAAGTTTTATTGGAACATGGCCATTTGTATACATATTGTCTGTGGATGCTTTCACACTGCAGTTAGAGAGTTGAGTAGCTGAAGAAAATGAGGCTTTCAGAGTGTAAAACATTTACTTTCTGGCCTTTTACAGAAGTTTGCCTACTCAAAACTTCCAAGGCAATTCTAATGACAACAAGGAATGACAGTTTCAATACCTTCTCCAGAAAAGTTAACTTTATACTTGCAGGACAAATTTTACCTTTATCTGTTATTAAGATCTACTAATAGCATGAAAATTATGTCTTGAAAATTAAAATTAAGGCTGGATGTGGTGGCTTATGCTTATAATCCCAGCACTACGGGGAGATCAAGGCACAGGGAATTGCTTGAGGCCAGCAATTTGAGACCAGCCTGATCAACAAAGCAAGACCCTGTCTATACAAAACACATTAAAAATTAATTGGGAAGAAATACTAGGTGTATGAATTCATCAATTAAAATAAAGAATATTTTAAAGCCAAAGTTGACAAAAATAATTTTGTGCACAAGAAAATCCCACAAGCACATGTACAAGTACCTATGTAAGTGCTCTCTCACCCAACACTGTATTGTAATGAGAAAAATGTATGACATATAACGACTAAAATGAATCTCTAACTTCCTCAAAATATATCTGATAAATCAAAGTGAAAGAAAAATATAGCCCACCTTCAGTGTAGTACAAGTTAAGAATGTAGGTTCTGTTAGCCAAGTTGTAAACTTGTAGCTGTGAAAACGTTAGGCAGGTTACTTCACTGCTCTATGCCTTATTTTCTCATGTGTCAAATGAGAATAAGAACACTACCCACCTCACAATGTTACTGTCTGAATTAAATCAGTTAATATATGCAAAGGGCTTAGAAAAATGCCTTATATTTAAAAAGTAAGTTGAGAACTAGTATTGAAATAGAAAACCAAAAATCTTCCTTTTTTGATTTTAAGCTTTTTGGCCTACATACTATCTCACTTATAAAAGTATTCATTACTTGAGCATTGACTTGGAAACTTAATTCTTTACTCATCATTCATAAAAATTCAAGTTCAGTTGTGCTGAAATATAAGGAGTATCAGTGAATTACGGAATCTCTAAATCTATAGTTTAACATCTAAAAGAGCACATTACCTCATATTCCTCCAAGTTAACTTCTTCAGGTTTTATCATTTCCAATTTGGCTTGCGCAACTTTCATTATGTTGTGACACCTTTAAAAAAAAAATACAATAGACTTATAAATATATGTATATGTATGTATCTACAAAAGCAAAATCCATAAACAGTGAGCAAAAACAGCAATACCTTTTTACAGAAACAAATCCTAAATAAACTTAAGTGAAAACATTTTTGGTACCAATGTTGGAGAATTAACAAGAAGATAAGAGCAATAATTCTAATTCAAATTTACTATATATACGGCTTTGGCTTTTAAATAACATTCTACTAACACATTTTCCATAGGAAAAAAAAAATGAAACTTTTTAAAAACAATGTGCATCTATTAAGCAAGCTCAAGAGACACTGCATCTTCTTTTTCCCCCATATGATATTATTTATCCTTAAATGCTAGAGTCAAGAATGTGCCTATAATCTCAGGTAAAAATGGAAATATTCCAGTGGATTTTATGATCAGAATCATTGATAAAGAAATCCCCACAAAATATATTTAACCACATGCACCTAACTCTGTCTTTCAAGCACAAGTCAGGTTATCAAAACAGACTGACTATAGACAGATAATTGCAAATGATTGAAAAGTCAATGTGATTACTCCATTAATATCTTCTCCAAATTAAACAGTGTAGATTGAACAGAACACAGTACACTGATAGCACAGATAACGAGGGTCACAACAACCCTATTTCTGAACTCTCTGCAGTCATATGCATCAAAATAAATGATGTTCATACTGCTACTAATACAAACAGTAGTGGCCAACATTCATTGAGCCTTCAACCATCTATCAGATATTGTTTAAAACCATTTACTTGCATTATACACAGAATCCATTTCACAGCACATACATACAGCAGGAATTGATTCCAGAAAATTTGCTTTCCCTCATATTCTTCTTTGCTACACACTTTAATGCAGTATTTTAGAGACATTCAGAAAAGAATAATCATTTATTTGAGAATTAAAATATAATTACAATGAACTGAAAGACAGCACAAATGTTTTTATAAACAAAAATAACTTGTAATACCCTGAAATTTCATACGGGTCTTAAAATTATTTTCTAGTGTCATTCATTCTAATTAAATTGTGATTTTTAACATAAGTTTTATAGAACTTTCTATAAAGAAATATTCAGAAAGTCCTATAAAACTATTCAGAAAGTCCTATAAAAATTATCTAATCAGGTTGATTTTGCTTCAGGAGTTATTTGGCAATACCTGGAGATATTCTGATATGCCACAATTTGGAAGCTGCTGCTGTCATCTAACAAACAGAGATGAGAGATATTATTAAACATCCTACAATCACAGGATAGCCCCAACAACAAAGAATTATCCAATTTAAACTGTCTATAGTACAGAGGTTGAGAACCCCATTTTTGTGTCTCTAAAATATTGTGTAGTAAGTGCAGTGATCGATTTACAATTAAAATTTATTAAAATGATCTAAATTATTTTCAGTTCAAACTTCAAAAGGCCATAACAGTTGCCTTTTTTGAGGCATTAAAGTGAGTTCAAATTTTGTCATGCATTTTTTAAAAAAATGTGCCCGTGCATGTATAAAATAAATACTCAAAAAATTATCCTTGGAATCAGCAGGTAAAAAAGAACAATCTGAGCAAATAAATTTTGTATTTTCAAATTACCTTTCATCAAAACTCAAGTTTCTATCTCCAAATTGTTCTAGCAATGTTTTCTCAATAATTTTCTTTGGTGCCTGGTTCTGGATAAAGTAGACCACTACATGATGTAAACGATAATCAGTTTCTGGTGGGGTGTCTTCTTGGGCCAACTTAACCAACCTTGCATATTCCAACTTAATTGCCTGGAAAACGCAATGAAAATGACAATTTTGGTTAATTACTTAAATTTCTAAAATCCTTCAATATTACAAATTTAATTCTTCTTGCATTCAAACCGTTTCTTTTTTGGCTTTTCAAGTATTACAAACAAGGAAGTGCATCTAAAAACACAGTCCCATATTCCATAGTCTCAATTTTCTGAGTAACTGACCACAAAGGCTTTCTTTTTCTTTTTTTTTTTTTTTTTTTTTTGAGATGGATTCTCACGTTGGAGTGCAGTGGTGTGACGTTGGCTCACTGCAACCTCTACCTCCAGGATTCCAGCAATTCTCTCGCCTCAGCCTCCCAAGTAGCTGGGATTACAGGTGCTCGCCACCAAGCCCAGCTAATTTTTTGTATTTTTAGTAGAGATGAGGTTTCACTATGTTGGCCAGGCTGGTCTCAAACTTGTGGCTAGTGATCTGCCCGTCTCGGCCTCCCAAACTGCTGGTATTACAAGCCAGAGACACCTTGCCCAGCCACAAAGGCCCTTCTTTATCCCTTCACTATATAAACGTTTGTTTTGTTTCCACACATGAAAGTGGTAAAATAGTCTGTCTAAACTTACAAAGTGAGTAATTTTGTACAACTTATCAGAGCCCAGTCAGTCTAGTCACAGACATCATAAGATGAAGGTGATAAGTTTTCCCATTCTGTTTTACCTTTCTAAGCATCAGTTTTCAATACCAAAATTCTAGGGTTGATATATAGCTCCCAACAATACTCAAATCTGAAAGAAAATGGCTCTTAAATACATGGTCATATTACTGCAATTAACTTTTAGCTGAATAGCACACAAATCAGGAATGCAACATCAAGCCCTGGGATTACAATTATCACAAAAAGAAGCACTTATTACTTCAATAGTATGTGTATTTTATTAATGTAAGAATAATAATTATTATATATTATCACCTATTAACGAGGTTTAAGCTTAGTTTTTCTTTATTAAAAAGTCTCATAATATACAAATAATAATGGGAAATAACAAACGCTAATGTTTTTACACATAAACAAAATCTAAAAAATATTTAATCATATAGAAATATCTACAGACTTACACATCAAATATTGCTATGTACAAGAGTCTCATGTGATTAAGATAAAGCTTTCTACATTCATTGATATTATACTTATGTACAAATTCTAGCTCTAATAACCATAAAACATTTTGGGCTTCACACAAGATTACAAAAATCCATTCCATTAAAGAGTTTTTTAGTTAAAAAAAAAATATGCCTTTCTTACGTAATTCTTATGACCTATATGGTTGTATTTTATAGATGGGAGAAAAAATAACTGATATACATTAAATGAAATACTCTAGTTACGTAACATCAGACTTCATTAAAAGGAAGGCTAATAGATCATTACTATGTAGCAGAAGACTATAAAAAGAAGAAGAGAACAAATTAGTTTAAAATACTTTTCCCTTGAAAAAGCTTTATTTTGAGGATATACATGTCATTCCAAAGGCTTATCACTGCTGTGAATATATAACAGCCATAAATATCAACTGTATTTTAATATTTAAGATTATTAAGGCTCACTGTGTGCCTGATTAGTTCTCAACTTTGCTTAGAACTCATTAAAATCTTCCTATTATGGGGAGGGGACATATATAATAAAGTACACTGAAACTGAGAATAAATCTAAAACATTAACAATCAATTACTGTTTTGTTGATATGGACCTGACACAATGATTGTCACAGGCTATAGGCTGAGGATCCCTAATCTGAAATGCTTGGGACCAGAAGCGTTTCCAATTTCAGATCTTTTTCAGATTTTGGAATGTTTGCATTATGCTGGTTGGGTATCCTGAATCCGAAAATCCGAAATCCAGGATACTCCAATGAACATTTTCTTAGAATATCATGATGGCACTCAAAATGTTTTGGATTTTGCAGTATTTCAGATCTTGAATTTTGAATTTGGGATGCTCAACCTGTAATAGACTTTGAGAATATTCCAATATTTCATATATCACACTTTAGTCCAAAATAGCATGACCAAAACAAAACAAATTTGTACTGAGTCTCTTAAAATACTACTGTAGGTTTACATATATGGAATGATTCCACTAAGTGTTCATGATTCACCTACCTACTTTCAAAATAGAAGCTGTTTTAGTAAATAGCAGATTTCTATTATAAAACTGAAATATAGAACCTCTTATACTCTAACCTCTTATATGTCCAACTCTTGATTTTGCTGAATTTAAGATTCTCCTAATTTTCACAAGCAAATTGCCAAAGTCACAGTAATTTTCAATATATAGGTGTTTAAACTTCTAAATTTCCTGGAGCTGTTTTTCAGACACACAAGAAAACATTTTTACCAGCATAAATGCATTTCCTATTTTTATATACTTCCTTAAGAAATTTTATGGCTTTTAAAATATACTGGAATCATATCTATTCAAATTCTCAACAGATGTTCCATGTTGGTATATGTAGCAGAGTTCTACACAATCTGTCATTATGAGTAAAGTTAACAATATGTTACATTTGCCTCACACTACCTCCTCAGAATCCTGTTCTAGAATTATATTTGTCCACATATTTTGATGACCTATGCTAATTATCACAGACATTGCAATGAAATCACCATGCGTTTGCAAAATGAAATGTGATACTAGTCATTGACAGAACTGCATTGTATTTAATTTTTTAAACTTTTTCACTAGACCTTTAATCAGGCTCAATGCCACTTATTCAGTCATATTTCCTATCACCCTCCAATAAGGACCTCCCTTCTATCTAGGTTAGGCTTGTCTTCTCACAAAGGCACACAGGCCTTTATTCCTTAAGTTCTCCATATGTGTGATATCCTTTCTTGTTCATTCCCCATCTACCTACAGATGACCCATTCAGTCAAATTAGTTTAAGTCATGCTTTTGAGACCTTGTTCAGTTCTAAAGATGCAAATGATTTCTAAATAATATTCTAAATAATATACTTTTCTAAATGTTATAAAACCATATTCTAAATTTATAACTTCTTATGGACTTGATTTTTTATGTAACTATATACATATATTAGAGGATACCAAATATATAAACATTTATATTCTGGAGGCAGTGAAATCTAATGGGAAACTGATGAGATTAAAATTGAGAAAGCTAGATATATCACTTACAAGTAACTGTGACATAAAATAAGGTACATAATCCTCTAAGTTTTACTGCTATTTCTAAAATAAAGTTGGTTAGGAAAGTTTACATGTATTTTAAAATGTTTATGAGCCATTTTTTTAAAACTGACAGTGCCAATAAATGAAGAAAACTTACTTCAAATTGCAGAGGACTGAAACAATATTGGCCATATTCTTTGACCACACTGTAATACAAATAGGAATTATAAATAGAGATATCTTCCAAGCTAAATGCTTAAAAAAAATTAAAAACATGGCTCTAAATTATTATTGAGCCAAAGAAATAAAAAACTATACTAATATGGAAATATCAGATATCAAAACTTATTGGGCTGGCAGTCAAAAAAATTTCCAGGCCAACCATGGTGGCTCAAGCCTGTAAACCCAGCACTTTGGGAGGCCAAGGCGGGAGTATCACCTTAGGTCAGAAGTTTGAGACCAGCCTGGTGGTAAACATGGTGAAACCCCGTCTCTACTAAAAATACAAAAAAATTAACTGGGTGCAGTGGAAGGCTCCTGTAATCCCAGCTACTCAGGAGGCTGAGACAGGAGAATCACTTGAACCCAGGGTGCAGAGGTTGCAGTGAGCTGATACCATGCTACTGCACTCCAGCCTAGGTAACAGAGCGAGACTCCACCTAAAAAAAAAAAGAAAGAAAATCAAATCTGAATATAGAAAAAAATTTATTTCAAGAATTTTGAAAAATAAACTAACATAAAGTAGGATAACAAAATATAATGTAACAATTTGATAGTCAAAGGCTTTTTCTTTCCAAGAAGTTGGATGGAGGATCAAAAGGGAAGAAAACTTACCAGTAGAAACAAGAAAGGTGGTAATACAAAAAAAAGGAAGTTTTAAAATTTCTTGAAGAATAACACATGTAACTCTATGTCAATAAACTACAGTATCTTAACCATCATCATGAAAAGTATCAACTACCAGCACTGCTTTCAGAGGCAGAAAAACTGAAGAGACACTGTAAAACTTAAAAGTTTGCCCTAGAAATCTGGTAACAAAAAAGAAATGAAGCCCACATTGTTTCAGAGCTGGGCTATTATGTCAAATCTTCAAGGATCCAGATAACTTCTGTGATATCTAAACTGTCACAGAGCCCGAAAAATAAGAAAAAGCCTCCTTAATGATTATACAAGGCTGGTATAATTTGTCTATCCAAAACTGACAAATATAAAGAAAGAAATTATGGACCAATTTTGTCTATGTACCTATGTGCCAACACCCATACCCACTTTTGGTAAACAAATGATGTGGTGTACAAAAAATATATATAGTAACCAAAAGTGTTTACAATGATATTTTTAAAGATAGATAAAAGTTAAGAACTTTTAAGTATTAAGAATTAAGGAGAAATCTGTTCAGCATCTCAGTAGATGAACTAGACAAAGGCACCTATTACCATTATTTCAATATTGAGAATGTTATAAAAGTTTCTGATCATTATAATAAAACCAGAAATGAAATAAGAAATAAAGATATAGAAAATAATTATTGGGAGACAGTTTACTGAAATAATCAAGAAAATCAAATGAAAAACCATTAGAAAACAGAGTTCAATAAAGTAATGCAATACAATACAAATATGTAAAATTAGTTATCCTATTATCTACCCTTTCAATAACCTGGTTAAAAAAAAAAAGGTGGAAGTAAATGACCCCATTCATAAAGGCAAAAAAAAATTACCTAGGAATAAATTAAACAAAAAAGTATAGGACCATTATAAAATAAAATTATAAAGCCTTACTAAAGAACACAACAGAAGACAATAAAAGTGAAAAGGTATACCATGTTCCTTTTTGGGAAGGCTCAAAATACTAAAATCTACTTCATATTAAATTAACACATAAATATAATTATAAAAGGATTTGGAAAGGAAGTAGCAATTGATTTTTAAAATCATCAGAAGAAAAATGAGACTTGCCAAACTTTTTGTTTATAAAAGAACAAAGATTACTAAGTGTTCTTCTAACAAAATGTGAAAGTGTATTTATTACCAATGATCTATAATATAAATAAGTGTATTGTCCAAAAACAGAAAATTAGATCAGGTGAATACAGAGACCCAGTCAGAACTACTTATAAGTAGAGATTTAGTATATGATTAAGTATAAATCCTTGATAAGGGATTTACTGTGTGTACGATTTAGTATATGTGTCAAGTCAGTGTGAAAGGATGCTTAGTCAATATTTTGTTCAGACCATTTAGATATTTTTCTATTCAGAGAAAGCTAAAATCTTCTATCTAGTAATCAAAACAAAAAGTATTATGAAACCATGAAAGCAGCAGAATTAAAAATTTGCATAAATTAAAAAATGATCACAGGCTCAAATCTACTTTTAAAAAGTTGCTATATTTTATAAGATCTAAAAGATTATATACAGTAAGACACAAAAAATAAATTTAAAAGACAAATCATAAACCACAAAACATAATTTTCAAATTATAGATGTATCAATTGTTTCAGAAGATCAAATGTTCATTTAACTAAAAAAAAAACCTCAATGTAATAAACGTATAAAGATGATGAATGACCGTCGGCATAAATACCAATTGCCAAAATATTTATGAAAAAACTGACACTCACCAAAGGTCATACATTTAAAAAAAATGGGATTACATTTCTAATGTCATTTATCAAGAGTAGTATAAATCAATAGAATGATTTGAAGGCAATTTGATAACATTTTTAAAATTTGCAAGCACTATGGCTTGTCTACTCGTAAGTGTTCAATAATATATGCACAAAAATGTTCACAATACTGAAAATAACTCAAGTATTCTGCAACAACAATGCTAATAAATGTAATAAGAATGGGCAACAAATTGGGTGTTCTTTATATTACAGATACTGCCTCAAAGTTCCACACAAATTATCTCATTTAATTCTCAAGATAACTCCTCATATAAATAAACAAACTGGTTCTGATAATTTAATAAATTATCTAAGGTGACACAATTATTAAATGATAATGCTAGGACTTAAACCTAGACCATGACTATAGAGCCCTTGCTGGTAACAGCTAGTAAGCGACAGAGCTTCCTGAACTAGAGTACAAACAATTTATCAGTGTGCTGATCTATTGTTCACATCAGCCTCTATGGTGGCTAAATATGTATTAACTTTCTTCGTATTTGCTGTAACATGAATATCCTATTCTGGGAGAATGTTTAAATAAATGTTGATAAACTCTAGGAAACAAAGGAAAAATACTGAGATAAATCTACAAATCCTGATATGAATAATTATATATGTAAGAAAAATAAACTCAAGAAAAAGCAGCAAATAGAGTATACTTCTACTTGTATTTAAATTATAAATAGATGGATGAATACCTGAATGTAAGTCACTCTCATCTGTTTTTCTAGGACATACAAGACACAATCACTAGAAGCTCACTGTGGAGTGAGAATCAGGAAATGAGAGAAAAACGTTTACGTTCTATATTTTGGATTATGTAGTGCTAGTTTACACATCACTTTTTCTAAAAGCCCTCTAGGTACTAGCTGTTTTCTCATTTTATGTTCTTTTTCCACATCAAACTGCTTCTTTATCATACTAACTCTAATTAATGTTTCTTTCCTTAGCAGAAAACGAGGTTCATTAAGGCAGAAACTCAGTCCATCTTTATCCTAGCTACATTGGCTGGCTTTAGGACGACAATGCCCTGCATATAAACAGGTAATACCTTTTTAGTATTTATTATCAACAAAAGGATAGAAAAAAATTATAGTCATACAACAAAATACCATGAGAGGGAAAAAATGACAACCATATAACATGGATGATGCTCCAAACACACCACTGAGCAAAGGCAGCCAGACAAAAAAAAAGGACCTAGAGTGAAAGATTCCAAGTGCATAAAGGCCAAGAAAACTAATTTATGTTGTTAGAAGTCCAGATGATGGCTACTTTGGGGTATGGACAGACTGCAGTGACGGGAAGGAGGAAAAATGGCACTTCTGGAACATTCCTGATGTTCTACCTCTTGGCCTAGTTGGTGGTCAAATGGGTAAACATTCACTGTGATAATCCACTGAGTTGAAAGTACTAGTCTGAGAGCCTAAAAGTAGGATGTGAAATTGACTTGAAAGATGTGGCATTTAAAACTCAGGCTACAAATGTACATAACCAGGAGGAAAATCGTCCTCTTTGGCTAAGCACAGAAATGTTGGACCACTGACTTGAATTTCTTTTTCATTGATGAAATTGTCTCGCCTATTTAAAATGCAATATTGATTCAAACAGAATTTTGGGTTATCAAAATTGCTAGTCCTAGAATTCTACACTTAAGTTCTGGCAATTAAAATCACGCTACTCATTAAACCTATCAAACAATTGTGCAGTTATTTATTTATTATACTTTAATTTCTGGGATTCATGTGCAGATCTTGCAGGATTGTTACATAGGTATACACTTGCCATGGTGGTTTGCTGCCTCCATCCCCTCACATTCTCTACATTAGGTATTTCTCCCAATGTTATCCCTCCCCAATATCTCCAACCCTCGTTATCCCTCCCTTAGCCCCCCCTTAACAGATCCCATTGTGTTATGTTCCCCTCCCTGTGTCCATGTGTTCTCATTGTTCAACACCCACCTATGAGTGAGAACATGCCGTATTTGGTTTTCTGTTCTTACGTCAGTTTACTGAGAATGATGGTTTCCAGATTCATTCATGTCCCTGCAAAGGACATAAACTCATCCATTTTTATGGCTGCATAGTATTCCATGGTGTATATGTGCCACTTTTTCTTTATCCAGTCTATCACTGATGGGCATTTGGGTTGGTTCCAGGTTTTTGCTATTGTAAACAGTGCTGCAATGAACATACATGTGCATGTGTCTTTACAGCAGAATGACTTATAATCCGTTGGGTATATACTCAGTAATGGGATTGCTGGGGCAAATGGTATTTCTATTTCTAGATCCTTGAGGAATTGCCACATTGTCTTCCACAACCGTTGAACTAATTTACACTCCCACCAACAGTGTAAAAGTGTTCGTCTCCAGCATCT
Source organism: Sapajus apella (assembly GCF_009761245.1). Taxonomy (NCBI): domain Eukaryota; kingdom Metazoa; phylum Chordata; class Mammalia; order Primates; family Cebidae; genus Sapajus; species Sapajus apella. Next base: position 27,958,297 of record NW_022436948.1, read on the forward strand.
GTTGTCTCCAGATTTTTTAATGATTGCCATTCTAACTGGCATGAGATGATATCTCAAAAATTTTTGCAAGCTACCCATCTGACAAAGGGCCAATATCCAGAATCTACAGATGACTAAAACAAATTTACAAGGAAAAAAACACACCACTCCACCCAAATGTAGGCGGATATGAACAGACACTTTTCAAAAGAAGACACTTATGTGGCCAAGAAACATATGAAAAAACACTCATCATCACTGTCATTGGAGAAATGCAAATCAAATCCACATTGAGATACTGAATTGAATTTAACAAGATGCATGGAGAAGTATTTTTTGCATTAACAGCTTAGGACTGCGTATACTTTTAGGAAAAAAAGCTTTCATTAGTAGCATGTTGACATTTCTTCCCCTTTACATTCCTTAAAAGGCCATGTAAATAAGGAACGCGTCATTCAAAAAAAATTCACTGATTTGTACTTTTCTGTATGTTTTATATTCTAATAAACATTTTTATATCTACTGAATAAAGTGATTAATCGATATTTCAAAAGTAAAAAAGGTGATAAAGTTATATCAAGTAGGGAGAATTATTATCAAGCAATGCAATAACTATTAAGAAAAAATTTTAATACATAAGTATTATTACTTCAATAAAACCCTATGGTTACTTTAATAGATACAGACAAAATATTTCCAAAAAAAAAAAAAGAAACTTCAATGTCTTTTAAAGTAAATGAAAAAAGCTATACCAATCCCGTAATTGTAATTATAATAGGACCCTCCCACTTCTACACATACATACAAGTAACCAGTACTTTAAAAATATTTTGTTTTTATCTTTTGGCTTTTAATTTTGCTTACCAAAATTTTATATTGCTTTCCCCTGAATTTCATTTTTACACAACAGAATCTTCTCTCCATAAGCCACTGTTATCTGGGGATTTTCTATTAATAGTAGAAACTAGTCTTAACCAATAAAGTTCATTTGAGAGAAGGACTCAGGTTAGTGTAGTGTAGCCGAATCTCTTCCTCTTGCTCTTTTATTTTTCCAGGTCTACTCTGCCTATTAATTTTTTCATACTGCATGCTTATAGGGGCAGACTCTCATGTGGGATGGCCTCTGGTTGAATGAGTTCCTATAACTGGGTTGGTAGCTTTTCCTAATTTGGAGGTTAAACTTTAGCAAGTCCACTTGCTCAGACCTAAGTTTCATTAAGAAGGCTGATAGTGGCATCACATTTTTATCACTAGCAAATATTTAGAGTATTAACAATCTTAATACATAAGGAAATCCAATTCAGAAGTGCCTAAACAAGCACAGAGTTAAAAAGTTTTCTTTCATGACCAAAAAGCTAATATAAAATAAACCCAAACAAGATTTTTTCAGGATGTGGCAGGGCAGAAGAGAGATTAAAAAACAAACACATGGGCGGGCACAGTGGCTCACGCCTGTAATCCCAGCACTTCTGGAGGCCGAGGCAGGTGAATCACAAGGTCACGGGTTTGAGACCAGCCTGGCCAATATGGTGAGACCCTGTCTCTACTAAAAATGCAAAACTTAGCTGGGTGTCGTGGTGGGCACCTGTAGTCCAGCTGCTTGGGAAGCTGAGGCGGAGAATCACTTGAACTGGAGAGGCGGAGGGTGCAGTGAGCTGAGATCACACTAGTGTACTTCAGTCTGGGCAACAGAGCAAGACTGCATCCCAAAAACAAAAAACACTTTTCCTTCAATTTATAACACAATAAGCATGAAAAAGAACAAAAATTTTAAAACACAGTATCTGACTGAGGGGAAACAGGAAGACAGAAGCAGCCACCATATGTTAGATTCTGTGGTTGTGTACATATTTTATGAATTAATACTGAATGTTGATAATGGTTAGAATCAATTGCCAAAAAAGGTAGGATATTTAAATATGCAAATAACTGTTGAAGGAACCAAAAAATGTGTTAAAAGATCTACCCCATGAGAAGGCATTAAGCTCATATGATCTTACGAGTGAGTTCTAACCTACTCTCATGGAACAGATCATTCCTATGCTAACATGTTGAAGTTTAAACAAACAGGAAAGCTCTCAAACTCATTTACCAAAGCTAACATAACTTAATAGCAAACTTGATGAAGACAGCACAAAAAAGAAAAACATACACTAAATTCTTTTAATATAGAACACAGAAAGTCCAAATAAAATGCTAATCAGTTAAATAGTAAGCATTTGAATTTACAAAATAAAAATTTACTAAGAAAAGTATTTTAAGTAAATAGTAAAAATAATTTATATAACTTTGGGTTAGAGTAAATCTTTAAATTTGGCACAAAAAGAAAAATCCAAAAAGTAGAAAAAGGAACATAATATTTTTAAAATGTGTTTAAGGATAAAGGTACCCTAAACTAATTCAAATAGAAATGATAGACTGGGAAAAAATATCGGACACATGTCCATAAATCAGGTAAGATATAAGAAATGAGAATACATCTATACCATGGAATACTGTGTGTGTGTGTGTGTGTGTGTGTGTGTGTGTGTGTGTGTGTGTGTATGTGTGTGTATACACATATGCATGCAGCTAGTAAAGGCAATGTGATATTGTCTAAACTTTAAGAAAGCCCACAATAGATTTCTGATATAAGTAACAAAATATTATGGACAGTAAAGCCTATATTTAAAAAATTTTTAAAGTCTCTGTATATGTGCATTGTTATAAGCAAAAAGAAAAAAACAAGATACACAGTGCTAAGAATGGTAACAATAGGGCAGTGGCAGAGACTGTCATTGTTAGTTTTATTTTAGACACCTTTATGTTATTGAATACAACTGCATTTTGTATATATCATTTTCATTTCTTATATGACAAAATTTTTAAGGTGACATATTATCAGCTAGAATTGTCCAAATGCTAATCATTTACCTTTACCAAAATCATGCATTAATTAGAAACAACCTGATGTATGTTTACATGGGGTTACACACATATATTACTCAATTACAGATAGGTGAAAATGTACACCGACATAAACTAGAAATTTCATAAACATATATAGAAAGAGGATTTTGTGATAGTAATTATTAGGTTAAGCCATATGAAACTGTTCATTTTGTTACTCCAAAATGGTACTGACAATTTCTAACAAATAAGTATATAAAAAAATACATATATATATATTAGCAAATGAAGGTCCTTGACACAGATATGGCACACTCATTTTTCATCTCCTACTATATGTGGACCAGAACTGGACACATAAGATAAGCTTTGTAAAAATACTGAACAACAATAACGGCTAAATTCTGAGCATTTACTATCAACCAGATACTAATTTAAAAGCATAAAATTGATAGTATTTAAAGTTTCCAATGACTCAATAAAATAATTTAACACCTCACGAAACTGAAATAAAGAGATTGAATAATTTGTCCAAAATCAAAGCTACTAAACAGTCAGCCAAGGCAGTCTGGTTGCTAATATCAACCTATAAAGTATTTCTTTCCTAATGTACATTCCAGCTATTGTATTTTTCTGAAAGAAAAGCAGGAAGGGAAATATAAGGATAGTAAGGAGAATGGTTAGTGAAATAGAGATACTGTAATAATTATTTTTAACATCTGACAAAGAGCACAACTTTCTTATGCTATGAGTAAAACGTCAAACTTGACTCAAACATCTCCAAAGCTACTTGAAAACTCTTACCTCAGATTCACTGAAGTTTATTAACCATAGTATTTATTTAGATTATACACTAAGAGTTGCAACATAACTTGTTTAACAAAACGCTCTGTCCCTCTTTCACAAACTTGATTCTTTCCCATGCTTTCCTGCTGTACTAACAAAATCACAGAGCAAACCAAAAAATAAAAATACATGAAATACAGAAAATACACAAAGGAAAAGATGCAACGGGAGTCATCCCATGATTGTGAAAGGAGATCTCAAGTTAGTAGTTATGCATCAGGAGAAAAGAAAAGTCAATACATATTGGGGCCAGTCATAAAGCTCCAGAATAGATGTCCCAAGAAGATAAAATGGTAAAGGCAGAATGAGAGGAGATTTAAACAAGCGGTAGACAGGTTCAAACTAAGTAATTCACATGAAAAACTAAGCAAACCAAAAAACAAAACAACTAAGTCTAAGGAAAACGAAAGTTGAAGGAAAAATGGGAAGTAATAATATTTGTAATATAGCTTAATCATATATAGCATACATAGTAATATTACACATGCAGAATTATGATATAATCAAAATTACAAGATTTTACACATGCAAATGTGTGCGCGCGCGCGCGCGCGTGTGTGGGTGTGTGTGTGTGTGTGTGTGTGTGTTTGTATGGGGGATGGGAGCTGTGTCTCCGTATGTATGTGAAGCAGGAGAAGAAAGAGAGCTCATCATTCATATTCCATATGAATATGAATATTGCATCATTCATATTCATAGCGGTTGAAGCAAATTCAACCGGTGTAAACTATTAATCAAAAACACAAGCATTCTATTTAAAGATATGAATTAATGCCAAACAGATAAAATAATTAAAAGTCATTATCCACCGGGGGCTTAGTAACTGTTGCAATATATACAATTAGGTGATTCTTTATATGCAGATATTAATTTAATAAAAATGGGACTTCCAATTCAACATAAAAAGATCCAACCTGATCAGAAATGACAATGGCACTGTAAATCATAACTTTTCCACAAGAAATAAATACTTAGAGGACATAAATTCAGTGTTTTTTAAGAAAAGAAAATGTAGATTATCTGGGCATAAAAATAAATTTCTAATTGTAAAAATTAAGAAGCCAGTAAGAAAACAGGAAGCTATAAAAAAGTATTAAAACATGAAATTATTAAAAAATGTATTTTTCTTTTTTTAGAAGTGGATTTTCAGCCTTTCTTATGGGATCATAATAGGATGATCAACTGGTCCTGGGACCAGTTTGCTTAGAACTTTCCCAGTTTAGCACTTTAAATCCTGCAGTCTAGGAAATCCCTCAGTCCTAGGATTAGGAGAGTTAGTCACCCTAATCCTAACAAATTCAAAAATGCTTATTGGTATGTCTACTACTATGCACAAGGCTTCTGTTTTGAACTGTATACTGAAAGAAATGGTGAAAAAAAACCCAGCTTTTGAAAGATCAAGTTGGATAATGGCAGAATAAAAAAAATGAACAGTTTCAGATTTTTAATGTGAAAAAGAATGGAATGCATAGTTTACTGTAGCAAATTATACCTCAAAAAAAAAAGCTGCTTCAAAAAAAAACACTAAGAAGGGTTTGTAAAGAGTGAAAGAAAACGAAGATTTTTGGTTAATGTAAATAAAATGACAAAACATGCATAGTGTTTTCATCTTTCAAATCTGTAAAAGCAAAAAATTGTAACAGAAACATTGTAAAGCTCTGATATTAGAGAGAAAAAGATGTGAATACATCATAGTGTTCAGCCTGATGGTCTCACATGTCTTGAACCAACTAGGTTATCAAAAATTAATTATGGAGAAACATTAAAATAATAATTTCATAAACAAAGAAAGCAATTTAGTACCTAATGATAATAAAGAATATTATAATACTGACCAATAGTATGAACAATGAGGATAAAATAAACTATTACCAGCGGCAATTACTCAGTTATTATTGTTCATCAATGTCCTCATACCCTTCACATAAAAAATACAATGCAAATTTCTGCTGACAAATCAAAAGGACACAATTAAAGTGACTCAAATAAAAAGATTTTTTTTCTTAAATTACCTGGATTAAGAGAAAAAGAATCAGTATTAGTTTAATTAATACACAAAAGAAACTCCTAGGACATCTGGTGGCCATAGCTAAGATAGAAAAAGGGAAATTATACAGAAAATCATATTGAATTCAGAGAAATAAAATATTTTAACAAGTTTAATTTTGAAAAAGAAAAGAAATGAAAATGTTCATTGTACCTTAAAGAACCCTGCTTCAGGACCACACCTGTCATATACACTCCTGGATTTACCTATCGCCATTATAATACCTTGCATGTTCGGTGTCATCATGATCTGCCACAGAAGATTTAAAGTAAGAGTTTTTGAATAGTTAACATTAAAAAAAAGTTTTAAACTAAAATAATGTATTTACATGCAAGCTGAAACCCCTTTGTTTCCCACTATTTATAAATCAAATGTTGCATTTTTAATGCCAAATTTAATTCAATATACATGTAAGCATCTTTTAAAATCATCCATACAAGGCACAGTTGGCTCATACGGTACCTTTGTGCAAACTGCAAAAATGCATCCTCTCTGAATTCGAGAATTTTACAAAGGCAAGCTGCTTTTAGACAAGCAAATTAGAAAAATGTGCTATCCTCTAAGTGAGCTATTTAGAAAATGCAACATCCCTTTTTATCAATTAAAAAAGGTACCTCTTCCTCAAGCCTCAGAGAGCTCAGCATGAGCTCCATTTGCTTCCCACTTCTGCCCCTTGTCTAGTCATTCTTGCAGAACTGTGCAACCTGCACATCCCTAAGCAGCAGCCTGTATCCATAACAACTTATTTTTAAGTTCCAACGCACATGCACTGTTAAACTGTCACTCCAATAAATTTTTAAAAACAACAAAACACACAACTCTGTCAATAGCATAAGCGCTTGTACAAAAGATCGTGTTAAATGATTAATCTAAATTCAACTTTTTTAAATGTGAGAATGCACATCCTAAAACAAGAACTTAACTGCTTGATCAGTAAATTGATATGTTTATTAAAAACATGCCAGGTTCCATAATTTTCAAGAGCCAGCATGTTTATAAAATAGCTAACTGGAACAATGTAGAGTCATAGTACTAAATACTTAAGCATTTCTTTGTTTTCATAATGTCTTATTATTTTCAGCTGTTTATATTCTAAAATATCTGCCAAGTGAAATTACTCAAGGCCTTGTGAAGCTATCTTATCGCAATCAAGAGATTGCAACCATTACCTCTGATTCCCTGAACCTATTATTCACTGTATTTATTTTGGATTATACACTGAGAATTGCAATATATCTAACGTCTGCTCAAGAAAACCCTCTGCCCAGTTTCTCTCACAAATCTGCTTCTCATTCTCTTTATGGTCCGCAATTTCTTACACTGGCACAGTGATATGTCTTTATGACACTCTGACTTTGGTGATTAACTATAGTATGATAGTAACTATAACACTGGAGTAAGTCAGAAAAAAAGTTACATGGAGAAAACTTATATATATGCAATTCTTCTCCAAACCCATAGAAACTAACAAATGATAGACTCAACAAGCGTTTTTTCAAATCACCCCACATCTCAATAGTTATGGCCTTCTCCGTGTTACTATTCAAAAACAGCTTTACTGGCCCAAGTCTCAAGAGAAAAGTGAAAAAGGGGAGAAAACAATCTGATGGAATAGGACAAAAGATCATTTTCATCCGGATTCCAAAGAACTAAATCATGAAAAACAAAAATGCCTCCATACTATTGGAAAACTAAGTAAATGAGAATTAACAGTGAAGAGATGAGTATAAAGATGAAGGTGCTATAACGGTAGGCGCTCAGTCATCTTGATGAGTTATTCCATTCGCAGTCGTATGGATCTATGTTGTAGTGGCAAAAATATCAATTATCCATCCTGCAATCATAATGTGGGATTTTCTGGTAGGAAATGGTGGGCAAATGTTATAGTTCAAGTAAAAAAGGAATGGAATATAAAAAATTATTTTTAAATGCAAAACTTTTTCATACTGAACAAATATTATTGTAATCTATCAACCTGAGAGTAAGCTGGTACTATTTCCGCATAAAAGAATTAACTCCAGACACACAAAATTTTTTTGACAAATTCCTTAAGTTTTCTACTTAAATTTTCATTTTCAATTCAAAGTTCTGTTAATAACTGGTAAAGTAATTTTGGACTATGTGAGGTGATAAAGCTGTATGTTACGCAGCAATAGACATTAAGTACGAGGGTGCAGGCATGCCCAAAGTATTTGTATTAAATAGCAAAGATTAAGTAGCAATGGTGCAAAGGGCTATAAAAGGTACCTCGTCATCATACCCCCCCTCCTTTGATTCAATCATAAATTTCCCTACATGAGGGATCGCCACCTCAACAACTCGCTGATTAGAAAGTGGTTGGCTTGTAGTATTTTCAGGTTTCTGCAGAAGAAAATCATCAATATAAACATTAGAAAAGAGAACAGTGGAGAACAATGGCATCCTTGTACAACTGTACAACCTGCACATCCCTAAACAGCAGCCCTGTATCCATCTGACTTATTTGAAAAAGTTCCAATGCAGATGCACTATCAAACTGTTTAAGCACATGCCCTTAAATCTTTTAAAAAATATCTGCATTTACTTGGTATCAAATGAAACCACTTAAAACTGAACATCAAAATCAAATGCATTCAGCAAGTAGTAACACAAAATCTACTGTTTTCCCTTTATATCCTCAAACTGGATATTACCAATATCATTACATTTTTTCCCCATTAAGTATTTAGAACTTCAAGTACTTAAGACAAAAAATACTGGAGTTGTATTTTCTATTATTGTCTGTATAGCTGAAAATTTTTTTAAAAAGTCCAATAGCTCCCGAAAACCTTCCTTGATACCTCAACCAAAATAAGATAGGACCTCCTCTAAATTCATTAGAATTTGTGCGATATTTTCCTTATGATTTTATCCATCTATTCTTTCTGGTATCAATTATGTATCCAGTTAATATCCATATTCTATTTTGTTTAACTTACTATATACAGCCTATGAAACTCCAGTATATTTATATCTTAAGTGTTCAACAAACACTTGCCGAAAATAAGAAAACGTTGTTGGAAACTGATATCCATTTTTAACAACTCAATCAGATTTATTCCTTTTTTTATTAACAAATTCTTTGTATTTCACTAATCTATACTAATACAGAAGTCAGTGTAAAATTCAGAAAAGTTCATTCAAAACTTTATGACACTAATATGATTCATTCATACTGTACAGATTTTACATACTTATTTTATTGAACATATTTATAAACTAGCATATCCACTATTTCCCTATTTTAAAAAGTCAAAAGTACTGAAGGTGCTTGAAAGTAACTTAAGTAATGGAATTGTGTAAGTTTTCATAAACAAGGATAAACTGTTTTGATATTTCAAAAAAAAATTTTAATAACAGCAACTAAATAGGTTTTATTTTCACTTGAAATATGGGTAAATTTTAGTAATGTGAACATTTTCTGGCTTTCCAACAGCATATATGCAAAAAGAGTTTAATTAAACAATAAAACAAAACGAACAGCTGCAGCTGGTATTGCCCCTTTTAAAATAAATGTTATTTTTGGCTGGGCACAGTAGCTCATGCCTACAATCCCAGCAGTTTAGGAGGCCAACATGGGTGTATCACTTGAGGCCAGTAGTTAGAGACCAGCCTGGCCAACATGGTGAAATCCGTTGCTATTAAATATACAAAAATAAGCCAGGCATGGTGGCATATGCCTGTAATCCCAGCTACTTGGGAGGCTGAGGCATGAGAATTGCTTAAACCCAGAAGTGAAGGTTGCAGTGAGCTGAGACAGCATCACTGTACTCTACCCTGGGCTACAGAGCAAGATTCCATCTCAAAAAAAAAAAAAAAAAAAGGTGTTTCTGACCACAACATTTTTGGAATACATTTCTTTAATTTACCAAAATCCACATCTTTTCATGAAGAAATGATCGACCTCAACAGGTAACATGATCATGAGACATAATATGCAGCTAAGCCAACACCTGGTATGTAACACTTGTTCTAGAAAATGGCAGCTACTATGAGTCATTATACCGTTTCATTATGCTACTTTAAATGGCTCATATTTGAATACTTTTAAACTAATACTATTATCACACACATTCTACAAAGATGTACTTGGTCCATTTTAATCAAGGATTTTTAAACTTTCTAGCATATAAGAGAAGAAATGTGCTAGGTCTCCGTACACAAAAGTGAAATATAAACAGGTAAATTCAGAAATCTGTTGGGAGTGTGTGGTGATGATTTTTCATTAGCAAACCAATCCAAAACAATACTATCTTAGGAAAGGAAAATATAAATTTAAGGCAAATGGTTATTACGTAGAATACTAATCCTTATAAAACACATTCCCTTTGAGGGAAAAAAATTGCACTTAGGAAAAATAAATGTTTTATAAGCCTTGTCAGTTACTACTGAAGAGTTTCAACAGCATAAAGCTGATTAAATGCATGGATAAAAGTTGAAAAAGGGAAGAAACTTTGCTACATATAATAATTCTGTAGTATCATTCATCAAATTTAGATATCCCAAAGTACCATAAAATTTTTTCATATAAAGAATTTAAGGGCTCACTGAAGTATGTATGTTTACTTATCTTCTTCTTCTATTTTCAGGTCTTATATGAATACATTAATAAAGGCTAAACTTAAAAAGAGTTAAAAACAAGTTTCTCAGCTAATACATTGCAAAAATAATTAAAATACAAAGATTTTTATGAATTGCCTGAAATCCATTAGCTATATGACTTTTTAAAAAGTGGTCTCATGAGAAGCGTGGCTAAAATGCTATATAACTGTAAGCCCATGGACACATTAATATGCCTTTACCTTTTATCCTAGTAATTCAATCGGAAATCTATTCTAAGGAAATAACCTGAAATATGAAAAAAGCTTTTATTTCTAGCACCCTATTTATAATGTAATAGCAGAAACAAATATACAATGGGGGAGGAGGTACATAAACAAGAAGTTAATTATTCAATGGACTAGTAGCCATTAAATGTTTTTACTGAGTTTATAACCTGGGGAAATGGTTATAAATGTAAGTGATTAAAAGGAGGCAAGACAAAATTTTGTATGCAACTCAATTATAAAAATAAATCCTAAATCTACATATCAAAATAAGAGTGAAGAAAATACCAACATATTTACAGTAATTAACTTTGAGTAGTGAGCTGAACTATGCATGACTCTCAGGGTCTACTTTTCTGTATTTTGAAAATATCCTAAACTATTCCATTTAAAATTAAAGACACTTTTCTAAAAAGCAGGGGGCCTAAACACTTGGAAATTCTAATTTCCATGGTTCTAAGCTTTCCAGGGAATTCTTCTTATCTTAAGGTTGAATTTAATATATTTTATTTTTGGAAAGTGGTTAGGACTGAAGTAACAGAAGGAAGCCAACAGATACTCAGTGCCTACTACATACCATGCCAAGCACTTACAAGTAATGCTCTCGACGAATCCTACAATTACTTACATTTTATGGAAAAGAAAACTGAGTTCTATCTAGAGAAATTAAGCAATTTATTCAAGGTTACGTTAATAATAAGTAAAACTAATATTCTAAAACCCAGAAATGTTTAATCCCAAAGTCTGAAGATATTTTTCACCTGTGCAATTTATCTTCAATGTACGCTAAGTTTAAATGAGAAAACACCTGTGAAGTAGTTACCATGATGCTAAGCAAATGACAGTAAGATCAAGAATCACAGGCTGCTTCTGACAGCTATGGTTACTGAATTCTTAGGCTTGCTTCAGGATTTATACACACAATGAGGCTAAACTGTGTATGCCACTCCAGATAACAATGAAATAAACAAACAAATAGTGTATTTGTCTATCCTATTATCTCCCTGTCATCCTCCTTTCTGAGGTAAAGACGAGGTAGTAGGTTGCTCCCTTGTAAGATTATATCGATATTAGGAGGCTGAGCAATCAAAATTTCCAGAAATTTAAATTCTATATGATCTGCCAAACTTAAAACCATGATTCTAAATTAAGCTAAGTAATGTTTTTGATTTTCTAACACCATCTTTTAAAAAGTGACACTTATTAATCATAATTTAGGCTTTAACAAATAAAAGTTCTAATTAGCAGGGGACTTGCAAATGCAATTTCTTTGTCAGGCAAAACTATTCCCCCTTATACCTACTCCTCTGTTTCTTCTCCTTTGCTAGGTTTTCCTCTTACCATCACCCAAGAATCAGACATCCCAGATCCACTAAACAAAGCATTTTCCATGAAAAGCTTTTGAGTTACTGATGTTCGTATCAAATTCATTTAAAGCTTCTAAGGCATTGGCAAAATTTAGAATCACCAAAGAGGAACTATTTAAATTAATACATTTTTAAGAAGATGATATGTTAATACATTTTCAAAATGTTTCAAACAAAAAATAATTTTTTGTTATTTAGTTCATCAAAACAAAAATAAAAGAGTACTCTATCTCTTGAACATTTTAGCTGAAGGAAGTCTTATTATATATTTAAGGCCTCATTGCAATTAGCAGGTTATTGCTGGCATTGAATTCACTGACTAAGCAGAAAATTATGTGTTGTAAAATTATATGTGGCACTCTCCAGTTCTTGAGGCGAATCTTCAAATATTAAAAGGAGCCACCATAAAATCTGCATTAGAGCTGCTTATGCTCACTGATAAAAGATAAATGACTACAGGGACTGAAAGGTTTAATAGTAACAAATTCTTGAAATAGCTTCTCTCAGAATGTCATATTCATTGATAACATAGTATAATACCAACATCCTCAATTTACTGTTATAAAAAGACGTATTTGAAAACTACAATTCATTAGACTAATAATTACATTTTTGCATAGGGACATTTTTGAAATATTAACAGTTTTGCAATATCATATTTATCCTTCTAATAATATTCTAACCTATAGTATCAGTATCTAGTAGTTTTATTGTTAAACACATTTCATGAAATTATGACAATTGTATCTTAAGTTCCCAAATATTCCATTGTAATCAGATTACAGATGGAGGAATGAGTGAGAGACAGGAAAAATACTGGTAAATTTTACACTTATCTTTTTAAGTTCTAAATCAAATGGCCATTTTAATCTATGATTATGATTCATTACAATTATCTAACAGAAAGACAGAAACTTAAGAGAAAAGTGTCTTTAAAATTACAGGAAATCACAGTCTGGGCATCAGATGACTTGCCCATGGTCACTGATAATGCCCATGTCAGGCCATTATCGGGCCCCGTATCTCCTGACTCCCAGACAGGTCTCCCTCCACTTTAGTGGAGGAAATGTCATGACCATGGCTATGTTCAGAGAGCCAAAAGAAAAGATCTTACCGACTGCAAAATTGTTTCAGGACTTTTATCTTCATGCTCATGTGACGCTTTGGTAATTACTCGAATAGTCTCTTCTTTCAAGTGCTTTGAGAAGTCACTTCTTGATGGCTGCTCTAGATATTCTGGGTCTCCTGCTGCTTGTGCTTCATGAGAAAAGAATCAATTGTATATCTAATATAAATCACAGAGTCTATACTAAGATAAATCTTTTATTCATTTCTATATCTGAAGTTATATAAGAACGAATCTTAGTCTTCTATTTAAAGTAAAATATATCCTTCCATGTATAGCACTTCTTCCCAGAATTTATTAAAAAACAAAAACCAAGAACAGTACTCCAACAATTATTAAGGAAAGCCCTCATTATAGTTTATGGTAAGGAATTCACAGTAAATTTTTCTGCCATGAGAAATACCAAAAGCTCATTTTGGAAAATCGTCAGCACTTTACCAAAAGAAGAATTTGGTTTGAACAGCAATCCTGGGCTGACTTTCCACAGAGTACACAAGAGCTATTTTTCTCTGGCCACAGTATCCTCTTTCACACTTCCTGACAAAATCCTAACCCTGAATGAACCTAACCTTCCATCTTTTCTGAACTTGCCTCTGGTAGCTGAGTGTTATCAGAGAAAAGTATTCACAGTTTGGCAAACTGGTACCAATAGAAATGCATGACATCTCCTACCCATCTTTTGAGTTCCAGATGTACAATGAACATCCCACTAGGTGTTTCCTAGACTAAACGAGCTCTACATGACATGACCTAAAGGGTGTCTCTCAGTAAATCTCTAACAAAGCAGCCAGTCCATGAAGCTTCCAGTCATCTGTGGAGATTATCACTAACTGAATAATCATACATGTAAATTTTGACAATATGATAACACATTCTAGGACTAAAGTAACAATGAAGTGATATGAGCAATTTAGATTGTGAGAAATTAGAAAGTGACCTATAAAATGAAGGATGAATGTGCTGCTTTGCCAGGTGGAATGAAGAGTCCATGCAGTCAGCATGGGCTAGATTCGAAAAAGAATAATATGACTGGATTACAGTACAAAAGTGCAGATATGGCAAGAGGTGATGCAGGTAGGGACAAAGGCACTAACAGACTTTAAATCAGGCAATTGGAAATGAGTACTTTTTTAAGACAATGGCAACATAGCAAGTTTTTAAAAAATTATTCTGAGGATATTGTGAAGAATGAATTAAAAGAGGAAAATAAAACTAGAGGTCAGTGAAGGTAGTAGAAGGCAGTAGAGCAGTATGAAAAAGAAATGAATATGTTTTCCAATAACAGAGACAGCAGCAGAGGGACATAAAAATGGCTAGATTTTGGACACAAAGGTGTGGAGATTACATATGAACATACCAAGTTTGTGACATGAGTTAACTAAGTTGATGGAGGGACATCTGACTATATGATAAGGAAAACTAGAGGTGAGAATGCTTACAATGTGTAAAAAAAAGGAAGGAGAGAAGTTAAAAGAAATTTAATGTTCTCATTAAATAATTTCCTGATTTTGGACTGCAATAGCCTTTCAGTGCCCATGAGTAATAGATAAAGAAAACATTTGGCTACCATCAGCTTATCAGTAATTCTGCTTCTGGAAGATTTCATCATAGGTAGCTTATGCCAGCTTCTTTAGGGCTTTAACAGAGAGAAACTCCTTGTTGCCACGCTTCCTCTCTTCACCATAGTAGGTAATGTCAATGATTAATAATTGGATGCAAACTTAGAGCAATGAGGACCAATAAATCCATCTGGTTTGACACTGGCCTAATGACCCATTGAAACCTAGAATCTTTGTAAAATTGGTCTTTAGGAGCAAGAGTAATTTTATCTGATCAACAAAAGTAAAATCCACCTTATGTCACCAGGGCCAAGGTTTTCTTCCATAAAGGAGTTTGAGTGCAAAAACCTTATGAGTAACAGTGAAGGGTTCTGGCTAAATGTCATACAAAAAATTTTTCTCTAGGCTTTGCCCTATGTACATTCCTCCCAGGGAACTTATGTCAGTGGTTTTGTTGCCATGATAGTTGAACCTACAACAGTTTGACATGCTGGGAGATGGGAAACAAAAAATTCAAATTGCATTCCCAACATGTTTATTGAACCTGTACTATATTCAGTATTGTAGTAGGTATTAAAAATGTAAAAAAAAAAAAAAAAATTACATACATCACGCATTTTAAGTGTCTCTCAGTAAAATCTGATATACATTCTATTACTATACAATGTGATAAATGCAATAAAAGTTATGCACAAGGTTTTATAAAAGCACTGTGGACCCAATACAAACACTTGAGATAATGCTGCCTGTTAAGAAACACCTACCAAGAGAGGTGCTAACTTACTTAGGTGAGTCTAGAAGGATTTGTAGAGGATTATTTTGGAGATAAGAATAGAAAAGATTCTAGGCAGAAGGAATAGCACACTGTAAAGAAGGAGTAGCACATGTAAGGTCTGATCAAAGATTCATAAAATCCCTGCTATATATGAGCCTCTACATTGGAAGGCAAGCAAAAATGTAAGGACAATAGAGAAAAACATAATACAACTGGTAGTGAGGTGAGAATTAAGAGGAAAAAGATAATAGCTGCTACAGAAGTGCTCTCAGAGAAATTCATAAAGACTGGGATATGAGGAAGATCTTAAAGAATATGCAAAAATTCATGAACACTGATGACAAACATTTTTAAGATGAAGGATACTTCATGAGCAAAGACATAATGATAGGAAAATTTCCTACATGCAAGAGAAATAGGGAGTAATCTGGTATAGATGAAATATAGGCTACTCACAGGGAAGTAGGCTTGGAAGAATTACAAGGGAATCAGATTATAAAATAAAATCCTCATAAAAAAATCCTCAAAGAAGACAAAAAAGAAGTTTTGTCTTCATTTTATTACACCAAAGAATAAAAATGTTTATAGAAAAAAACAAGAAAAAATGAGGAAAATGAAAAGCTCTTTGCGTTACTAAGAGATAAGCACTATTAAAATTTCTGATACATTATTTCCAGACTTTACCTACCTACCCATATTTTTAAACAAAAAGAATTACTCTCTATATCAGCATAACATGTACTGGTTATATTGTGTTGTTCTGTATGGAAGGCTCACACAACTGATACCCTACCATCTACTTTAGCTATTTTTGTTTCTTTGATAGGAACAACAGCAGAACAAATAGTTTTGCCTTTACCATATAATACAATTGTTGTTCATCCTCTAACCCTATTAAAAACCTCATCCCTAGTGGCCTACAGCTATAAATTCCCTAACCGGCTAAATGTCAGACAGGACAATTTTCTCCAGGGTTTTCCCTATGTACATTGGGAACTAGTGGCGTTTTAGTCACAGTAGGTGAACGTACAATGGTTTGAAACTCTGGGAGACTGGAAACAAAAAGTTTTTTTTTAATGCACTCATTTCACCATGAATAACCCGTTCTCTAGGGAGGTAAATAATATCCTTATTCCTAAAGTCTCTCTCAAGTCATCCATTTTTTTCTACGGGTGTTTTCTCTAGGATTTTCAAATGACTGGCCTCCACAAAAGGGATTTTCCAGCCATGCTTCCCTAGCTGTTAGAGAAGACTACTCAACATCCTGAGGGAACTCTGAGCCAGCTCCTTTAGTCCATCTTCATGTTAAAACAGGGGACTAAGGAGGTTTGGGGGTGCTTTAGTTATGCATGTTTCCTGGTTATGGTCTTCAATATTTTAAGATCAACTTTACCACCAACTGGCTTTCTATTAAGGAGTAAGGATCTGCTCTTAACTATAAAAATAATACCAGCATCTCTGATATCTTTCAGAAGAACTTGTTAACTTACTAACAAGTCATACTTACTACATTCACATTGAAAAAGGTTTAAAGGGGACTGCTTGAGAGATATACAGTCCATCCATTTCTAGAAATGTATTTAAAAGTCCACAATACCCTATAAGAGCCTACAAAGCACCATGATAAGGTGATTGCATAGTATCAGTGGTGGAGCTTCAGATTCCTGGGCTCCATTCCAAAGAAAATCTGAGGGGTGCGGGGAAGAGAGGTTTATAAACCAGAGTCAAACTATGAATTTATCCAGAACAAAAAACTACATCCTCACTACACATATTTGGCCCGCCTCCTTCGTGAGTGAGTATTTTGTTTCTACTTTAAAACTGTGTGTTCTCCTACACTAAGGATCACCCAGTAAATTCACTATTGGAATCTCCATAGGGAATGAATTCAATTTATAAATAGAAAACTTTCAAGAAACATCTACCATATGTCATTTATTATACTAGATGCTAGAGATATAAATAAGAATACCACCAGGCCTGGTGTGGTAGCTCATGCCTGTAACCTTAGCACTTTGGGAGGCCGAGGCAGGCGGATTGCTCGAGCTCAGGAGTTCAAGTTCAAGGTTAGCCTGGTCAACATGGTGAAACCTCATCTCCACTAAAATACAAAAAAGAAAGAAAGGAAAAAAAAAAAAAGCCCAATGTGGTGGTATATGCCTGTAGTCCCAGCTACTCAGGAGGCTGAGGCACAAGAATTGCTTGAACCCGGGAGGCAGAGGTTGCAGTGAGCCAAGATTGTGCCACTGCACTCCAGGCTGGGTGACGAAGAAACAACCTCAAAAAAAAAAAAAAAAAAGAATATCACCCAGTTCCTGCTTCCTGCTTTCAAGGAACCTGAGAAACCTGAGAACACTGAAGATATTGTTCTTTCTACCAGGTCTTACTCTCGGGATCCACTGTACTCTCCTGGAACTTCAACATATTTTTAACTTGTAGACAGTGTTTGCAGCAAAGTCCCAGAGCCAACTCTACCTTCTGCCTCTAGACAAATTTATAAAACCTTATGCAACACATTTCATACCGATCTTAACTAGTGTTTCCTTATTTTAAAAAAAATCTGGGTGTGCCATGTTGTAAGGACTTCAGATATTTCTTGGATAAGGCAAGAGTAACATAAGTAAAATAGTAACTCAGACAACACTCTTCTCTCCAGAATAATTTGTTTTATAAATTCAGCCTAGAGTCGTGCTGCTTAATCAGAAGTGTACCTTAGAATTATCTGAACATCTCTTTAAGATAGGATCATATTAGATCCTTTCTCCAGAAATTTTGATTCCAGTATGTCTTAAGTGGTCTTAGGCAGGGTGTGTTGTTCATACTCAGAAAAAAATCCCCCTAGTAATTCTGATGCATACATTCATAGCAAAGAATGGCTGGCCAGAAATCTTAACAAAAATCATTCTGTTGGATTTTATTAACAAGATTTCCTTTTATTACTTCCACTAGTCACTCATAATAGTGAACACCTGAGAGATTAAAATACAGGTTTGCTTTGAGATCCTGGAATTATTATACCAAATTAAATTACTTACTGTGAAAACTATGAGAAGAATCAGAAATAGATGGTATAGGCATTAAAATAAAATTCCTCTATTAATAATAAGGAATAAATGGTTCTAATGAAATATTAGCCTTGTTCAATTTTGACATGTGAAACTATCCTGGAACAGAGGACAAATGTCTTAATATATCTCAAAGATAATACACTAATAAAAACTAAACTTTTAAATAACAATCTCACTCAATAAATTTATGCACTTGGCACATTCTATTTCTACTAACTCAAATCAAGTGCATATATCCATCAAGTCTATAGAGGACACAATGTTTCCTAAAGGTAGTATTTCTACTGCTTTCTAAAAACCCACGCTGGAAGATAATTATAATTATCCAGGAATAGGAATTGACCATTTCCACCTCTTTTATTTATTCTGGTTCCTCCCAGAGATATATCAATATTCTGTTCAAGTTTATTTTACATGATAAAGAGACATGAAAATACATATCCGACATCTAGTATTACATTAAAAAAAATTACAAAACACCCTGTAAAGTGTATAATCAGATGTACTGATCATGAAAATGGATGTAGGTATACAGACAAGACCTTTTTACAAAAAAAGAAAAAAAGATGACAAATGTAAAATGGGGATGGGGCACAGCTAGTCCTTATCGAACGGGAATATTAGTTGAGAATATGCATTACTTTGACAAAGCAGAAATATATATGTTAACTCTGTAAATTTGGAGAGACTTACAAGAAACAGACAAGATGAAGAGGGGAAGGATAATAAAACTTAGTATTTTGATATCACAAAATATAGGTAAGCCAAGAATAAAACTGAAGCTCAATCAATAAACGGATGATTGATCTGTGTCTGGGAGCTTAGGTAATACACTGCTTATACTAAATTATGCAGTCCCTTCCTCCTACTAATAACAAGAATAGTCACATGTGATAGGAATAAGTAAATGTTAAGTGAAGAATAACACAGCAGCTCCATCTTGGGACAGGTTCTGAGGAATGATTTGGAAAGAATATGTACGGAATGCAAAGCAGGAAATTACAAAGGGACAGAAATGCCTTAAAAAAGAAACTATAATACAGTTATTACCCTGCGATTTGAGCTTAGGTACCTCTTGATTATCTACTAAAAACTACATTGTTGTGGACCCACATAGCTTCACCTGTTCTATATAATAGCCCTTTACATGTGGGGGAAAAATGTGCAGTCCTTCATAATGGTAGAGCTCACCAGCCACTATAATGGTGGTACTCTCTGTAACACTAGAATATCAAAATGTTGGTGTCGTACCATTATCTTTTTTAAAAATGCTGAATTATCTGCCTCTCAGGATCAAAATCAATGACAACTATTTGAGCTACATGAAAACAAGTTACAGATCTGGCCAGGTTTGTGCATGCCTGTATCAGTCACAATACTACATTGTAGTACTATAAAACAATCTTCTGTTGAAGTTGTAATTTTTTCTAAAGTTCAAATGATAATGCTGAAACCCAACCAGGTAATGCCGCAAGGAAATCTCTGTCTGCAAAAGGTGAAACTAAAACAACAAAAACTGGAACTGCTTCCTTAAAAAACAAAACACGTAGCTCTTGCAAAAAAAAAAAAAAAAAAAAAAAAAAAGGTTATTCAATAACATCCTCTAGCAGTTATAAAAAGAGACAAATGAGTTTGAGAAAACTATATGGACTTAATTTCTCATTACCCCAACTTGTACCAAGAAATAGCATTTTCTATACCAGAAAACGTGTTGCCCTAAAGCATATTTGCAACTCAGTGATAAGATTAATCTTTAAAAAAAAGACAATATATTTCCAATTTTACTGGAAACTATTTTCTTAAATCTTATACAGTGTTTACTTTGACTTATTTTATTGACATCATCAGCTAACAGTTCATTTAAGAAGTGTTTTTAAATATTTATGTTTATGCATTTATATCTTTGTTTTACAAGTCTATATGCTTATTTTTTACTTGTGATACACTAAATACCTTTGGTCAATTTTCTCTTAAGTATTCTGAAAAAAATCAAATAGTTATTAATGGTAGTATTTCACTATTATATATGAATATACCAGTAACATTATTTTGCTCATCTTTGGAATAACTACTCTCAATAGCTTTAGTGAATTGGTTTGGGTTTCTTGCTGATTTCACAATTTTCTTTGCTACTTGCCAAGAAAATTCAAGCCTACAAAACATAGGCAGGGTAGCAGAGAAAAAGTAAACAGAATTATCTTATTTATCTTGAAATAACATATGAATGTACACAGTGGTGTCTGGCAAAGGGGTAAATTGTTAACTGTGATAATCTGAGTGATGGAATTTGAGATGATTTCCACTGATTTCTTCATACTTTAAGATAGCTAAACCTTTCTTCTAATGAGCATATCTAGCATTATAACAATAATATAATAATACTGATAATCAAATACAACTTAATAAAAATGGACAAACCTGTTGTCACAGAAGTCTCTGGCTCTCTCAATTTCTGAGATGCTAAAAGCTTTTCCTGCAAAGCTTTCTGTGCAAGTTGTGCATCCCATTCTTCTAGTTCTTTTTCAAATCGTTGGTTGTCTTCCTCAACAAAATCTCTCAAATCTGGTGGTAATGTTTCTATACCAACAAGGGGCTGCCCAGTTTCTTTATTAAACTCCTCTGCAAATCATATTTCAAAAACTAGTATAAAATTAAGAATTAAAGGGAAAATGCAAAGCTCAAAACAGATGGCATTTCAAATAGGATTTAAACTATGAATTATTACCACTTAACCACTTCAATATTACTTAAGAATTACTACTGTTTAGCAAATTAAAAACTTTTTAAAACTCAAACAAATGCTCAGAAAACAATAATAAAAATATCTAATAATCCATCACAGGTAATGGTCTCTGATTTTTTCTTTTTATCTGAAGAGTAGAAATGAGAGAAAACACAAAACCAATTTTTTTTGCCACTCTAACAATGATGTAGTACTACTTTTGCCATTATTGGAAAATACCAGATGTTTGATTACTCGAAAAGTAAAACTTTTCAAAAATGTAAACAACTCATAACCATGTTAACCTTATTAGCTCAAAATAAAACTAAAATTGTTTGTCATATGAAGAGATTAAGTATAGACTTAGGCAATTATGAAAACCAATATAGCAAGATTTTTAAAACACTACATAAAGAGCATTTAGAAGAATTACTCAACTTCTACTACACACACACAAAAATAAACTTTACTTTTTCAATAAGAAGTGGATTGCCTAGCTGATTTTGCCAAACGACTAAATACAAGAAGATAATTTTTATCAGTTTCAATAAACCTTTACTGTTTTCTGTACGCAAAGCATGTATCAGAATATCAGCAATAAAGAGACTCAGACATAGTGTGATGTTGTCTCTGGCTTTGAGCAGATGAGAGGGAAATGTGCAAAACAAGTCGTGACACAGTTTCAGTACACAACAGTAAATGCCCAGTAGACAAATGCTAGGAGGGCATAAGGAGAGGTACTTTCTGGCAGATCAAGAAATAGTTTGCAGGGAAAATGACACCTGAATTAAATCTTGACAGATACACAAGAATTAGGCAAAAGACTTACTAGCAAAAAATAAAATATATAAGAACATACAGATATAAATGTGTGAAATGGTTTGAAATGAGCAGATACAGCAAGAAGTTCAGTAAAGTATATAAATTCAAAATGAACAATGGAGATCAATGAAGGTGGGGAGATAATCAGAGGCCAAGAAAAGTGGCCATGTATGTTAGGCTAAGGAGTTAAACATGAGTCAATATGTGAAACAGTCATTTAAGTGTTTTTGGCAAGAACAAAAAAGGTCATATTTACCTTTAATAGTTAACCTTGAATACAAAATATATGCCAATTCTTAGCCCTGCTGATGTTACTTTTCAATTCAGTCTCATCAAATGCAGTAGCATTTCCTAATCATAGCCAATCACACCACAGACCAGTCACTTTTATGACTATTTAAAAATATATACCACCCTATATATTCTTACCTTGTATTAAGAACTGTGCCTTATCATTTATGTACATTAAACAGTATGCACTGGCATTTCTATAACCACCAAATGAGTCTCTCACTAGCTCTTCCCATGATGATTTTGTCACAGCAATATCATTGTACTTCATCCACCTGCTTTCACGATGATCAAAAATATATGCCCAGTAGTGCCCAGCATTAGCTTGGCCTTCATGAACTAAAACAGCATGTAATCGATAAGGAACCTAAATGTGGAAAAAAAAAAAGAAGTTAAAATACAATTATGTAGTCTACTGTACCACATTTCATGAAACCCACAAACAACCTGTTTGGGGAAAACCATAGGAGCATTTTCCTTTTTTTAAATGAGTGAGAACTGTCTGGGATTAAAATTGTGAAGAAACCAAACTACAAAACTTTAAAAAGACAGAATCTAAATAAGCTAAAGATATGTAAAGTTGACAGGTATACAGATTAAAGATGATTTTTGAAAAACTAAAAACAATTATCGTACATTGGATTGTTTCTTTTGAATAAAGAACTTATAGTTAACAGTATTACATATAGTAAATGTGTCTAAATCTTTAGAATTCTAAATTGATGGTTAACAAAACAGATTACACAAGATACACCAGAAGTTAAAATGTAACAGAGTCCTAAAGTTTCTTCCCAAATCTTAATATCCTTTAACAACCATAGATTTTCTCCCACAAGACTTTTTAAAAATGCTATAGTCTTTAGAAAAATTTTGGTAAATTTTACTGTAAAATACTAAGAAGGGTACACAATACATATGGTGTGAGAATACAACTGAATGAGGGAAACCTATCATAGATTTTGTTATAAATTTGTTATAAAACTTCCCCATTCAGATGAACTATCACATTGTACATACTGCACGCCCTTATTATTTTACAATAAGATTTACCAACATTTTAAAAGAAAACACGTAAAGAAAAATTAGATTAAGATAAATAACATAAAGGTAAATTAAAATATATGTAAATAATTTTGACAATGATTACTACCTCAAAATTTCACTTACTTGTATCATAGATTTGTCCGAGTACATTAGTTCAATTGTTCGATGGATTCTGGATATGCTTTCCTGCAAATCTAAGGATATAAGGTGTCATTTAATGATTAACATCAGGTGTGTTTCTACTGAGACTTATAAGGACAAATGGTTTTCCTACAAACGTGTTAGAGGAATAGAAAAAATTTCCTAAAGTTTTCTTAAAAAACATTACTACCTGAAATCTGTACAAAATGAACTATAGTTATTCTTAATAAAAGACACAATACAAATGCATAGTTAAAAATAAATATGCTCTAGAAAATGTACAGAGTCAATAAAATTGAAATTTGTTCAAATCTATAAAGGAGAGTTTCAATGACAATGAGAGCTAAGCTTCCTTACATACTTTCTATAAAATAGGTGAACTTAAGAACAAAGTATTAACCACGTATATTATACACATATGTAACTGAATAAAATTCGACTATAATCACCAGTGAGAATAAAAGTATGGCACTCTCAAGCCAATTATTTCTACTTCTAGTAGAAAATAATCCTACAAAATTGTTCAGAGGTAGAGATGTTCACAGTCATACTGTCCATAATTTTTAAAAACAAGATAACCTAATATCTGTCAGAAAGGAAATGGTTATAGTGTAACCATATTATATTGTGAAGCTACTGAACCAATCAGGAAGAAAGGTTGAAAAACCATAAAAAAAAATAAGCAAACTTCAGAGTGGAAAAAGGCCTGTCTGAGCCTGTCAGAAAATCCAGTAACCTTACAGGAAAAGATAAGACCCTCCCTGCCCAACACTTTAAAAAATGTACATTATAATAACAAAACACCAACATAAAGAAAATCAAACGTAACACTGGCAAAATAGTATCTGTAGCATATATTATACTACAGGCAAAGGGCTAATATTAGTAATACATTAAACTTTCTATTAAGCAATAAGAAAAAGACAAATGGCTCAATATTTTTTAAATGGGCAAATGTCACAAACAAGAAATTTACAGAAAAATATAAATATCCAACTTCACTCATAACTAAGGGAATACAAATCAAAACACAAAAATACCATTTTTCAACTATAAAAAACTACTAAAAAGTGTCCAGGGCTAGGGATGATACTGACGGCAGGCTTTCTTACACTGTGGGAATGCAAACTGTCTTAATGTTTTGCAGTTACATTTTTAAAACAGTCGTCAACATTTAAAATATACATACTCTGAAGCAGAAACGGTAGACATAAAGAAATAATAGACATTGGGGCCTACATTAGGGTGGAGGGTGGGAGGAGGGTAAGGATCAAAAAAGTAACTATCGGGTACTATGCTTATTACCTGCATGATGAAATAATCTTACACCAAACCCCCAAGACATGTAATTTACCTTTTTAACAAACCTGCACATGTACCCATAAACATAAAATAAACGTTTTAAAAAAAGAATTTATCATATATCCTACTTATGGAAGTGTATAAATATATATGTAGAAGACCAGCACTATTTAGTGAATATTAATATGGAAATTAAATGAATTATATCATACCTATGCGTTGGAATATTACACAATAGTTTACAAAATAATGCTAACTGCTAATATCAATAGGAATGAAAGGAAGAAAACAAATTTCCTGAGGAAAACCTTCTTTCCGGATCGATAATATTAAATATAAAAACCTTATCACATGAATGTCCCTCAAGCTCTTCATACTTAAAATGGCCAAAGGAGAACTCATATTTCTCTTTCCTTCCCTGAGTGGGAACTTCTTTGCCCACTGGTTTACCTTTTTTCCAAAATACTTTCTCTCTGGTTATTCATCCCATTATGAACTAAGAGAATCATTTGATTTCTCCCTCTCTCTTACCTCTAGCCAATGACTCACATCAGTCAGTGGTCTCCAAAGAGAATTTTAACTGCATTCACTTCTTCCCTCCCTCAATGACACTACATAGGTGACAAAAATTTCCTAGCTTCTACCCTCTGAATGTAATCTTTTAAAAGCAATCAGTCATGATGAGTAGAAAATTATCCAACACCTAACATAGTGTTTCATCAACATTATATGCTTGATTAATGTTTGGAAATGAGTTCAAATATTTTTTTTTTAATTCCCTCTTATTTGAAAAATACTAAAAAATCTTGACAGCTACTAATGCTGTTAGTGACCATCATATCCTATGTACTTATTAAATTAGGGCCGTTCTTTTCCAAATATTGTCTATAAAGAATAAAGTTGGTCATTTAAAGTACAACAATCAATATTGTTCAATATAATTCCAATCATGTCATATAGTTTCTCATTTTTTTAATAAAGAAATAAATTAGAATAAAATTGGGGAATGATAGTAGGGAATTATATTTTCACATGTAAGAAAAGAAAATGTAATAAAATCTGCCATAATCCATTTTTTTTAAAGTACACTTTAACAGCAGCAAAGTAGAAGAGAGAAAAGTTCAGGATAACTTATTCTGAAAAAAGAAAAAATAGGAAAGAATAAAAGAGAGTTCCGTCCAAGAAAGGATAGATGGCAACTTAACAAGACACACACACACACACACACACACACACACACACACACACACCCACCCACCCACCCAGAGCACTGTCCTTATTTTTCTTATTTTGCTGCATGCCAGTAAAAACTGTTACAGACTAGTAATGGAACACAGATATTTAGAAATCTGTTAGAGCAGATTAAAAATTAAAATCCACATTTTTAATTCTTAAGCCTAAAGAAAATATTTTATCACTGGAACTCCCAGTGCAAACTTAGATTAAGTACCTAATTGATATGTACAAACATTGATGCTGTATGACATTTCTCCAATGGAGTAGCTGTGAATACCAGTTTGAAATAAATTCAGAGCAGTAAACTAGAAAATCAGGCCATCTGCTATGTCATTAATCAGCTAAGCAATCCGGGGAAAATCTTTTGGTCCTTGTAAACCTGACACTGAGATTATAAAAATGGGGAGCCAGTCTAGTTTATCTTACATAACATCCTTTCTAGAAGAGAAAAATGAATGTATTTAAATATAAAATCCAGATGTAATTTCCCTTCTCAATATTAACATTATACATATCCATCTGGGGTGATAGTAACCATGCTATGAGATGCTTCTTACCTCTGGTGTCATTTTCTATTTCTGTCCTCCAGCGATGTAAACAACTTTCCAGCACAGAAAGTTCTTCTTCTGTTATGTGCCTTGGTGCCGGATGCATGGGCAAATCTGGAGGTATCCGGGACTGAGTGAATGGTTTGTGTATCACCGATCTTGATGAAATGGCAGCAACTGATGAAGGTGATGTGCTTGGCAGTTCTGAAGATGGGGCTCCCTGTTGTTCTGTTGTGCTGTATTTTTAAAGCACAGAGTGTTTGTTGTCGGCCTTTCAAACTGAAGCTCCCGAAAAAGATCGTGCCAGATCAAAAGTATTAAACTGGCTTATAATTCAAAAGAAAAAATCTTAACAAAGAAATATGTAGACTGATCTAATATCCTAATGAGATTTTTAATACATAAGAACTAAATTATTTTAGGATGAAGTTGTAGCTTTAGAGTAAAAACATCTTACTCATATTTATTTTTTAAAAACTACAAAATCTTATGCATGGTATTACGAGAATTTTCCCTTGCTTATCAGCTTACGTTACAGAAAGAAATTCTAATTTGACAGTGCTGTTTTTATGGATCATAAAATGGTGAATCTTACATAAGTACATACCAAAACATTCTAAACTATAATTCTGAGCAAATGTGATTAAAATTTTAATCCATAACCATAAAATCCACTGAAATAAGAAAACTCCCAGAGGATACAGAATCTTCTAAGTGAATACATTCTTAAGAGTTCACTAAAGTAAATTAAAGCATACATTTTACAAAAACCATCTTTAAAGGCAGCAGCCCTCATTATGTAATAAAGATAAGAAAACTGTCTTTTGCATGGATTATTTTTTACCTTGGTAATGTCTGTGATGGTATGGAACCACTAGGTGGGGAACTAGCATCAATATCATCAACAGGAGAAGTGCAAACAGGTTTACTTGAGGCAAATTCCAATGCATACTGAAGAACATCTACCAAGGGGAATCTTTTAGGACCGGAACCATAGCTTAAATATCTGTCAATCATAAAATGTACAAATGCTTTTATTTCTGTATACAGCATATTTGGGTTTTTATTATTATTATAAAATGTGATACAGTAACTTCAATAAAACTTCCTCAGCAAAATTCATTTGCTTTAAAATGAAGATGGTAAAACTGAATACATATTTATGGAAAACATAAATGTTCTCCAAAGACAGGAAACCAAGGCTGATTGACACTGAATGTAAGTGTATACTGTTAGAATTTGTAAATGCTGTTCTAAATTGTAACTCAATAGGAAGATGAAAACTTATATCTCCTGAGACTGTTTTTATTTTTAGATCTGGTATCTGGTCTCATTATCAAGACAGCGACATATACTATCCTCCTATCTTTTATCACTAATCATTTTTCAATAGAACTACTGGTACTTAAGAATAAAAATCATTAAATATATTATTTGATATAAGAGGTTTTACATTACTAATTTGAAAATTCCTAAAATAGGGGAATACAGAGTACATCAGGGGTTGCAAACTAAAATGACTTAAGTGACATTTCAGCCTTTAAACTTCTGTCTGGCCTGTAGAACATTTCTCATTCTAGATTCTGACTTCTTTTAGAAATAATCCAAATCACTAGACAACAGTGAGGCTACACTCATACATGGCACCATCCACTGGTATGGAATGGCTTTCATTTCCTGTAACACAGATTGCTCTCTAGGCTCCCGGCACATACCATTTTACACCTGACAATTTCCTCCTTTATGAAGCTGCTGAGAAGGCCTGGTAGGCAGCTGAGTTTGAATCCTGTTTTAAGGTGAAAAACTCAGGTACTATTCATTTTAACGGAAATCTCAAGAGTAATCTTTAGTTTCATGCAAAAAGAAAGGTCAATACTATATTCATTTAACTTTGTATCTATTTTTAGCAGTTCAAACATTACCTGTTGACAATGAAATATTTAATTTTAACCGCTAGAATCATTTTTTAAAGTCAATTATAGATTTTTAGTTTCAAACAAAACTAAAACTATTCACACAATATTACCTACTCCTAAAATTATAAATCACTAAAAGCAAATTTATAATTAAAAATCTAGTCACCAAATACATGGTTTTAGATAATTATCTCCTAACTTCATAAAAGTTAAAATACCTTTCTAGCCTTTGTTGTAACACTGTGAGGTAATCTTTCAGTCTCTTGATCTCTTCCCTCTTAATTCTTGTTATTTCTCTGTTTCTGTGCATGTATCTATCAGAAAAAGGCAATCATTAGCATTTCCAAATATAATGCAAGTAGATACAAGATGGCCAGGTGCAGTGGCTCGCGCCTGTAATCCTAGCACTGTGGGAGGCCGAGGCGGGCAGATCACCTGAGGTCAGGAGTTCAAGACCAGTCTGGCCAACATGGTGAAACCCTGTCTCTACTAAAATACAAAAATTAGCCGGGCATGACGGCAGGTGCCTGTAATCCCAGCTATTCAGGAGGCTGAGATGGAAGAATTAGTTGAACCCGAGAGACAGTGGTTGCAGTGAGTCAAGCCTGGGCAGCTTGAGCAAGACTCCATCTCAAAGGAAAAAAAAAAGAAAGTAGATACAATATTAAGTGTAGCCATCACCACAAAGCATCAATTCATTCAAAATTGTGTAAGATAAAAGGTAGGTAATACAAAATGGTATTTTTTAAATTCTGATTTTTAAGATTACAAAATTAATCTCACTTTTAAATTTCTTATAACATTATTCCCAACAACTATACTTTTCTAATGCAAAGTAAACTTCATTTACCTTGACAAATCGTATTAGACATTTTACACAAAAGTAAAAATTAATTCTAAGAAAATTACACAGAATTTTCCTCCTAACAATATTTTCTCACTTACTAAACTGTTTTAAACTAAGTCATGTAGTATACCAAACCATACCTGTCCAAATATAAAACTTGGGGAAATTCTAATTTGTTGTGAATTTTTTCTGGTCTTCCCAATGCCTGATTAAATTCAAATCTTGACAATTCAAATGTTAACACAGGTGGTAATTCAGTAAACCAATGCTGAAAGGAAATAAAACAATAACAAAAACTTTAATATCACCTTTGTTTTCTTCATTGCAATCTTAGGCACAGGATGTGGGCAATGACATTCGTATTCGTATCACCACAATGCTGACCTGATCTGACAAGTAACTGGATACACAATTTAGTTAAAACTCAACCTCTTTCTAAAAGTTTTCCACACCTCTTGAAAATTCCAAGAGTGGATAAAATACATGATCAGTAAAAAAAGAAATCTCACAACTGTCCTTTGAAAATAATTCTTTACATTAGAATTTCTAGACTAAAGAAAAAAACGCTGGTTAAAATCATGACTTAGTAGCTCAACTCTTCTGTCTTCAATATGATGTTGAATGGTACTTAACCATAGCATCATAATCTCCTGTGACAAAGTAAATTGTAAGAGGTTGTACTCGAATTAAAAAAATAATAATAATTACATTATAAATCATCACAACACTCATACTAAAAATGAAAAAATGGTGTTTTCCTGTTCTAACTTTAGCTCATCTGCTGGATTTTATACTAACTTATAAAAAGGACATATGGCTAACAAAAAGTTAATAATTTATTTAAAATCTTTCACAATAACTAGTGTTTAAAGAACTGAATGTCTCATTGCTATGAGCCAAATTATACTGAGTATAGCTATAATTTCCTTCCCCTAACCCGAGCTCGTAATCCCCATACATGCTTTGGCAACTGTTCAATTAAGCATGAAATTCAACATTTTTAAAAGAAAATTATATTCATATACAACCTCAAGTTATACATAAACATATGTATTTAAAGAGAAAGAAAAGGTAACAAACTTGTAAATCAACAAATAACAGAAGTATAAAATATTTCTGAAGTGCTTATATAAAATGTGCAATATGCGAAATTGCTGCATACTCTATTGTGTGTGATAATTTCAAAATGCCACTACACATCTGTCAATAAGTTAAGAGTATACTAAATTTAAATTTGAACATCCAAAAAAGCAAGAATGGCACACACCTGGCAAACTGAATTTGACGAAGATCTGGAAAGTTGCTACTTTTCTCTAAAGCAAATAAAAGCAAACGGTATTCAATACTATTTCTCTCTCAAAATGCTAATGATTACTTGAATTGAGATTTCCTGAGTTGGATGGCTATCTTTTACTGAAAGCTAAGGTTTAAGGAATTTGTTTTATATGAATAATACCTGAAATGGATTAAATAAAGTTATGAAAAATATCAGAAACATCTAAAGTTTTAAAATTGGATGAACAAAGTTTGCTTACTCATTTTGATCTCATGGAACTGGCAAGAATTTTTGAGTTAGTTCTAATCCACATATAAAATTATTAAGAATTAAAACATTACCCCAGACATATCACAAAGAACACTTTTGATTCTTTAGGATAATATTCTCTGTTCCATTTTATGATACTCAAACAAGAAAGTAGATTTCAAAAACTATCACTTTCATATTCTACTGTAATACTTTAAATGTCACCATTAAAATTAAATAGTTACATATTTTAATTCATGGAAATCTACAATGGCCACAAGAAATGAAATGACCCAAATTGGGGTGTACTTTTCTGTAGACCATGAAAAGTCCAGGAAATATAAATAGCTTCCATACCTTACAAAAGGATGTTCAAAAATGTTATTTAATATGTCTCTGTTATGAATGCATTTTCCTCTATCAGCGATGGCAGGTTTTTCCTACTACAAGAGTGGAAGGATTTCACTTTCTCATTCTAAAGCTGATGGGGACAAGATGAGATAACCAGACATTCTGTAAATTCATGTTTTAAAATATTAATGGTATGTCTAGCTCTGCAATATCTGGATTGTAGTATAGCAGTACATAATTTGAATTTTAAATAATATAAAACATGAGATATTTTTCTTTAAAAAAAAATCTTATTTCCATTCAACAAAAAACTATATTTACTTCTCTATAATCTAACTAGTATGCCATGCTTGTGAGACAGAGGTCATTCTCTATATCTCTAAACATATTATTATTATTTTACTATGTAATGAAACTACAGGAGGAACAGATTTCTGCAGTTAGTGAATAAAGAACTTACACAAACAGTATTGGCAGCACAAGTGCTTCTAAATTCATCACAATTCTAGAAATCTCACCTGTTAACAAAAATAGTTCCTCAAGAATATGTCATTTTTATGAGTTTTAATAGCTGGTTTTTCTATTAAAGCATAGAAGATACCTTGCTTTTGAGAGGATTACACAAATGCAGAGAAAGAAAATAAACATAAAAAACACACCTATCACTTCAAATTCGCCACAGAATACCATACCAAGCCAGGATGTAAACTATGCACAAGAAGCAAAAACTTTTCATTCCAGTTCAAAACTTAGGCTCCAGACATTTAATTGCCTTAACTCATTCGCCATTTTAAAAGATAAGTTCAGCATATAACCTCTACAGATGTCTAATATGGCAAATATCAATATTGTTTCTCTAATTTTGCTTTTAAAGCTTTATAAAAACTCCTTCTAGAACTTTAATATAACTTGGTACAAGTTTGTGAAGGGAAATTTGGCAGTACCAACACATCTAAATGAGTATGCCTGTGACCCAAAGATACTACTTCTAACTACACTTAATTTCTAAGTGCTCAAGGATATTTATAGTAAGACATTCTTCAAAATAATTGTTTTTCTTCATTATTGCCTTACAGGAGAATTAAATCAATTTAATTTAATAAATATAGACTACGTGACACTGCAGTTTTTAAAAACACTGACGTAAAGCCGTACACTTGTTCATGATATACTGCTGAGTGAAAAATGCAACTCTCAGGACAGTATGGACACATGCAAATACTTATATGTGTATATCAATAGTCTAAAAGAACACGCAGTACACATTGGCAGGAGTGAATACTCATATCACAAGTGAAGTATTTACTACCTGACATTTTTTTCCTCCAATAGACAATTAAAAGATATCTCCATGTTTCCTAGAGAGTCTGACTCATCTATAAATTGCATACCATTTAATTAAAATCTAAAATGCATCATTTAAATAAGATTTTTTAAGTATTTCAGATATAATCATTTTTAACTTATTCAGTTGTCTCTCAGTATATCAACCCCTAAATTTAAACTCTTATAGCCAACTGGCTGTTTTAACGTGGAAGACTGGGGCTCTTCCTATATTAGTTGGTCACAGCTATTTCAGCAAATGAGATGTTTTCAGGGCCAAAATAAAATAAACAATTTTTAGTAAATAATAGAGTACAGAAAAATCCCTATTGTTGTTACTTACTGGTTTTTAGAGATTCAAGAATAGTTTTTCTGAAGGACACCGTAAGACTATAATTTGAATACGTTATTTTTTAAAAAGTGATATTATATTTTAGTTAGTGATAGTCTCTTAAACCAAGCTGAATTATTATTGAAACTATAGTCTCCAGCAAATTTAGAAAGAAAGCTGGTAACAGGGATCACCAGTAACCAAATTTGCTACTGTGGAGATTGATTAGAAACTGCTAAACACAGAGAAGATCACAAATCATTATATTCCCTAGGCTAAATGAGAAAAACCTAGGCAGAACATTTATATTGCAGCATAGGGACATTCAGAGTATAAAACCAATAAAAAGATGGGAAAAAATATATAAGATATTTTAAATAAACAATGAAATTTTGATTCCATGTAGAATAAACAATTTTTAAAAGCTGGGAATATGTGAGCAAGATTATCTATCAATAAACCATAGTGTATTTTGGCTACTCTAACAATATAAAAAACATGCCATTCCTGCCCTCCTACCCCAATCATCCTTTTATTTAACAGCAAACAGATCAAATTTTAAGGAGCCTGCTTTCTTATCCCATTGTGTGATACTGTTAAAGTCACAGTCTTTAGAGACCTGTTTCCCAGTCAATAAAATAGCCAAATTTAATCATTCTTATTTAGAGGTTTATATCAGAATTAACTGTACAGCTCTTGTGTCCACATACCACATCCCTCTCCTAGACTCTGCTTTGATAACTCTGAAGCATGGCTATTCTCTATTGAGAATCACTGAAATAGATGATCCATGAAGTAGAGAGAAAGACTACTTCAAATACATCTCTTCCTCTTAACAAGAAAAGCATATTTTCATTTGTTTATGTGTGTAGGGGAAGAGAAAAACATGAGTGTGCACCTGAAACAGGAAAGGGTTAACTCCATCTTTAAGAAAAAAAATTAAAATTTAGATAAAAGCAATATATTCTGAAAAACACAAGAACAAAGTCTGCTTTTAGATAAACACAGAGACATCACTTAATATTTATTAAGCACCTATTCAGTATAAAGACCTCAGAAACTTGTTTGATAGGCACTACATTTTATTCATTCATTCAATAAATATTATGTATGCATTTACTATACTACCACTAGGGATACAATAGTGACTGACACAGATAAAGACCCCTACTCTCATTCACGGAGCTTAACAGCTAGACAACTATCAGCAATTGCTTAACAATGTTTGATTGGGCAGCACATGATATGTCCTTTGCTTACTGTTCAAGTGCCAAGACTCCCTGACACATAAATGCATGGATGAATGGCTACACAGATGCAGCCACAGAGATGGATAAAGAAACAGAGATGGGTGGAAAGAAAGAAAGAAACTAGTGGAAGTAGACATGTAAGTTAACAATATTTTATAAAAATTATTTCTTCCTTGAGAAGGTAAGTTCTTTCATCTGACCCTATCCAATCACATAGCAATTTTACCAAAAAAAAAAAAAAAAAAAAAAAAAGAATCTGGGCAGCCTGAACAAATTTCAATATTTGATATAATATACATCTGTTTTAAAGTCCATTATAATATCAGGATTTTTTTACTTTATATCCAGGAGCTAGCTTGTTGCTAATGGTGGTTACCTTGATTGAAAGGTACCTTCACAGAAAGGTCTAAAAAGACTGAACAATGTCCATGAAAGAGTTTTGACAATTCTGAGATAAATTATTACATGAGAATTTAACAGATTATAGGCCATACTGACTGGGCAGGTTTCCCGAATGTCTAAATTAGCAATTAAACCCAAACATACCGAGTATTCTCTCTCAATTATTAAGTAGCTATATAATTAGAACCTTAAATTGTGCTTATAGCATTGTAAGAAAGACCTAGGGAAGAAAGGGGACAATGAAAACATTAAACTCACCTCTTGGCCTGATTTTCCTGAATTCTCTGAATGTAAAGACTCAATTTCTCCTTCAATCATTGCAGCTTCTAGGCACTCATGCAGATCTTTGAACCCATTGACCTGAAGTGGGTACTGGCCAAACATTTCAGTGTTTTCAAATTTTTTACCTATAAGAAGGGAGAAAATTAATGATCCTCAATATGGCCTTCTGGTGACTAAAATTAGAGTTACGTAAGGATTCTCACCTGAATCTGAAAACTGTAACACTGATTTTGTTCCTGAGAAGCGTTAGTGTAATTTTCCTGTTGGTTTACTTACATATGTGCAAATGTACATTCATACCCAGCCTTACATATTGGTAATTGATATTACAAATCCACATATATGTAATTATATACACACATATGTATGTATATTTTTTCTTGCAAAAAGCATCTTCTAAGGTATACTGAACACCGAGAATATACACAGCAGTGAACAAGAGAGATATGGTACCTGAGCTGAGAAAATTCTCAGCCTCGTTTCAAAGACATTATACCCATTAACTGCACATATATTTATAAACAAATAATGATAATTGTTATAAAAAGAAAGTTGTGATGAGACAGAGTGTTGTGAGATGTGTAAAAATGAGAGCTAACCTAGCCTTAGCAGGTGGCAGGGAAAGAAGGGAAGACTTCCATGGCAAAGGACATTTAAGCTCGGACTTGAATAGTAAGTGGGAGTTAGCAATACCAGAGTGCTGGGGAATTATGGAGTATTCTTGGCCATGGAATAGCATGATGAAGACTTTAAGGCAGTAAAGAAGTTGATATGTTTAGGAACTAACAGAAAGTACTGTAGCTTGGGGAACCGAGGAGAGATCACAATGAAAAGTCAGGCAGGGAGTTTAAAATCTACAAGGTCTTGTGGTCCTATTAGGAAGTTTTTTTCCCCCTGCCACCACATTCTGGTTATAATGCAAAGTCACTGATATGGTTTTGCTGTGTCCCCACCCAAATCTCATCTTGAACTGTAGCTCCCATAATCCTCTTGTGTTGTGGGAGGGATCCGGTGGGAGATAACTGAATCATGGGGGTGGTTTCTCCCATACTCTTCTCATGGTAGTGAATAAGCCTCATTTTATAAGTGGTTTCCCCTTTTGCTTGGCTCTCATTCTTTTCTCTTGCCTGCTGCCATGTGAGACATGCCCTTCACCTTCTGCCATGATTGTGACACCTCCCCAGCCAGGTGAAACTGTGAGTCCATTAAACCTCTTTCTTTTGTAAATTGCCCAGTCTCAGGTATGTTTTTATCAGCAGCATGAAAATGGACTAATACAATCACTGAACAATTAAATCTAAAAATAACAAGTTCAGGTTTATGTCTCTGAAACACCTTTAAAGTCCCTGTGTGAAGTGAGTGGTCATCTGTTAAAGGACTATTGCAGAGTCCACCAAGAAATAAAGGTACTGTGGATTATAAAATACACAAATGAGATAAACTTATATACACATACATTTATGCATATATATGAGGAGGAGCACCAACAGGACTTGACTGGCTGGTTTGTATGATTAGTATTCAGGACAAGAGATAGGTAAGAAGGAAAATATCAAGAATGACAGAACTCTGGCATGAACAACTAGATTATTATTATTTTATCTTATTTTATTTTTATGAGACAGTCTTTTGCTCTGTCGCCCAGGTTGGAGTGCAGCGGCGCAACTTGGCTTACTGCAAACTCCACCTTCCAAGGTCCGGCAATTCTATCTCAGCCTCTCTAGCACCTGGGATTACAGCCCACCAACACACCGGCTAATTTTTGTATTTTCAGTAGAGACAGGGTTTCACCATGTTGGCCAAGCTACTCTCAAAACTCCTGACCTCAAGTGATCCACCTGCCTCAGTCTCCCAAAGTGCTGGAAATATAGGCATGAGCCACCATGCCTGGCCGATAATGTACTGAAAATGGCAAGACTTAAGTAAGAACAGAGGATTTCTTTTTCTTTAGTTTTGAGTTAGCAGTGGAAATCATTGGTTCAGTATGGCCCATGAGATTTCAATTTAAAAAGAGACTTGAATATGATTCTGTAACTAAGATGAGTATTCTGAAATAAAGACAGAATTGCTGACTTATTGACAGAAGGAAATCAAGGCAGTAAATGAGATGCCTGGGGGATGGGACCGGAAAAAGAAATAGGCCTGAAGAAAGTCCTAAGGGTCTGCTACCTTTATATGCAGAAAAAGACTATAAATACAACTTTTGTTAGAAGTACCCACAGAGTCAGGAAAAAAGCCACAGAATATCGTGTTACAAAAGCCAAAGAAGTGTATTTTTAAGGAAAGATTAGGGAAAAGGAGGAAGAAGAAGTTAAGAGAGTCATCAGCATTAATAACCGATAAGAATTCAATATGGAAACTGTATGAGTCCCTTATCACGCTGCTGATAATGACATACCCAAGACTGGGAAGAAAAAGAAGTTTAATTGGACTTACAGTTCCACATGGTTAGGGAGGTCTCAGAATCATGGCAGGAGGCGAAAGACCCGTCTTACATGGTAGCAGCAGGAGAAGATGAGGAAGAAGCAAAAGCAGAAACCCATGATAAACCCATTAGATCCTGTGAGACTTATTCACTATCATGAGAACAGCATAGGAAAGACTGGCTCCAATGATTCAGTTACCTCCCCTTGGATCCCACCCACAACACGTGGGAAACTCTGGGAGATACAATTCAAGTTGAGGTTTAGATGGGGACACAGCCAAACCATATTATTCTACCACTGGTCCCTCCAAATCTCATGTCCTCCCATTTCAAAACCAATCATGCCTTCCCAAAAATCTCCCAAAGTCTTAGCTCATTTCGGCATTAACCCAAACGTCCACAGCCCAAAGTTTCACCTGAGACAAGGCAAGTCCCTTCCACCTATGAGCCTGTAAAATCAAAAGCAAGCTAGTTACTTCCTATAAGGAGAGAAAATTAGTAATCCTCAATATGGCCTTCTGGCTACTAAAATAAAGATAAGGTAAGGATTTTCAACTGAACCTGAAAATTTTAACACTGATTTCATTCCTGAGAAAAGTTACAATTGGGGTACAGGTATCGGGTAAGTACAGCCATTCCAAATGGGAGAAACTGGATAAACAAAGGGATTACAGGATTGCAGGGCCCATGCAAGTTCAAAATCCAGCAGGGCTGTCAAATTGTAAGCCTCCGCAATGATCTCCTTTGATTCCAGGTCTCACATCCAGGTCACAATGATGTAAGAGGTGGTTCTATGGTCTTGGGCAGCTCTGCCCCTGTGGCTTTGCAGGGTATAGCCTCACTCCTGGCTGCTTTCACAGGTTGGTGTGTTGAGTGCATGCAGCTTTTCCAGGTGCTATCGATGGATCTACCATTCTGGGGTCTGGGGGACAGTGGCCTTATTCTCGCAGCTCCACTAGGTGGTGCCCCAGTAGGGACTGTGTATGGGGGCTCCAACCCCACATTTCCCTTCTGTACTGCTCTAGTAGAGGTTTTCCATGAGGGCCCCACCCCTGCAGCAAACTTTTGGCTAGGCATCCAGGCGTTTCCATACATCTTCTGAAATCTAGGTGGAGATTCCCAAACCTCAATTCTTGACTTCTGTGCACCCACAGGCTCAACACCATGTGCAAGATGCTAAGGTTTGAGGCTTGCATTCTCTGAAACCATGGGCCAACTGTACCCTGGCCCCTTCTAGCAATAGCTGGAGCAGCTAGGACACGGAGCACCAAGTTCCTGGGCTGCACACAGCATGGGTACCCTGGGCCCACCCCACAAAACCATTTTTTTCCTTCTAGGCTTCTTCTGAGTCTGTGATGGGAGGGGCTGCCAGGAAGACCTATGACATGCCCTAGAGACACTTTCCCCATTGTCATAGAGATTAACATGTGGATCCTTATTATGCAAATTTCTGCAGACAATTTGAATTTCTAGTCAAAAAATGGGTTTTTATTCTCTACTGCATTATCAGGTTGCAAATTTTCCAAAATTCCTTTTAAAATGGAACGCTTTTAACAGCACCCAAGTCACCTCTTGAATACTTGGCTGCTTAGAAATTTCTTCCACAGGATACTCTAAATCATCTCTGTCAAGTTCAAAGTTACACAAATCTATAAGGCAGGGAACAAAATGCCACCAGTCTCTTTGCTAAAATGTAACAAGAGTCACCTTTACTCCAGTTCCCAACAAGTTCCTCATCTCCATCTGAGACCACCTCAGTCTGGACTTCATTGTTCATATCATTATCAGCATTTTTGTCAAAGCCATTCAACAAATCTCGAGGAGATTCCAAACTTTCCCACAATTTTCTCTCTTCTTCTGAGCCCTCCAAATTGTTCCAACCTCTGCCTGTTACCCAGTTCGAAAGTTGCTTCCACATTTTTGGGTATCTTTTCAGCAATGCCCCACTCTGCTGGACCCAATTTACTGTATTAGTCCATTCTCAACCTGCTGATAAAGACACACCTGAGATTGGAAGAAAAAGAAGTTTAATTGGGCTTAAGGCTTCCACATGACTGGGGAGGACTCAAAATCAAGGTAGGAGGCAAAAGGCACTTCTTACATGGCAGCAGCAAGAGAAAATGAGGTAGAAGTAAAAGCAGAAATTCCAGATAAGTCCATCAGATCTTGTGAGACTTACTCATTATTACAAGAATGGCACAGGAAAGACCAGCCTCCATAATTCAATTACCTCCCCCTGAATCCCTCCTACAACATGTGATAATTCTGGGAGATATCATTCAAGTTGAGATTTGTGTGGGAACATGACCAAGCCATATCAGAAATGGGATCCAATGGATTTATCCACATGTAGAAAATCAATAACCTTACCAAGATCCCTTTTAGACAAGTTCTGGAGTCAGAAGCTAAATTGGAGCTGGGTTGAATAAATGGGGAGTAATCAGTTGAAACCAACTCTTCTCTTTAAAGGGGCTTAACTCTGAATAGGAATCAAGAGAGGGTATTAACTGAAAAAGAGTATGGGAGGGGATAGTTTTTTTTTAATTTTTAAGGTTTGAGATACCAGACCATGTCTAAATATTGATGAGAAAGAAAGTGGAGAGGGAGAGGCTCAAAATCCAAGCGAAAAATAAAATAAGGTCTGAGGTGACAGCATGACGGGAGGGAATTCTGAGCACACATCTAGAATAGTCTTTTAATATAAAACTGGATAATTACTTTAACATATAGGGGCAGATAAAAATACAGTAGAGGTAGCTATAGATCTGGGTTATGGAGCCTGAGACTCATATTTGGGATGTTGTTTTTTTAGAATATGATACAAAACTACAAAGGTAAAATTAGATTCAGGGACTCGGCAAAACCTGTAAGTTTCATTAACTTGACTGTAAATCAATGAAATCTGAGGTAAGATCTTTCTCACAGAATGAAATGATAAGCTAGATTTAAAATGAGTGGAAAAGATGAAAATATTTATTGCAGTAAAGGAGAGAAAGAATGGCGATTACACAAAACAAGTCAGGTTACAGGATTGGGAGCAGTGAAAATCAAATTCATGATCCACTGTATTTGGCCCATTTCTGTGACATTTTGCCAGCAACCTTCAGGTACTCAGTACAGACGCAGAAAAGATGAACAGCTTAATGAAGGTCAGAGAACAGGGACACGGTGCCAGTAAGGAATGGGGGAAAGAGAGTTGTAGGTATTTAGATGAACAAGGAAGGAGTAAAGTACAGAGAAGGGGTAAGAGGAGACAATGAACTAGAAGTTCTCAAAAAGCTGAGGTACTTCTGCAGTAGGGGTACTTTGACAAACAAATTAAAAGTCATCCCCAGTGTAGTACCATTAGTTCAAAAAAAGATATTAGGAAGATATATGTACAAAGTAAGAAAAAATTCTGAAATAAATTATTTTTACTGAAGCAAACACATAGTTCAAGTGAAAACGTATTAAGGCCACATTTATACAGCACAATCACTGAAGCAACCTACTAACACCAAGTACAAAGACTTCAACACTGGATTGACAAATTAAGTATTTTAATAACAACCACTTTTGGGAATTAATATAATAAAGGTAGAAATGTTCACACAGGGTATTATAAACAGTGCCTAGTCACAACCTGATCAGACCTACTCACTGCATCAGATACAGTGTTCTACTTCAAATAAATCAGAATTATTAAGATGGATGACCCAATATAATGTACTGTGCAATATATTCTACATATATATAAATTTATATATATTAACTCATATATAGCGCATACACACACACATATATATAACTTATATGTAAGTTGTTAGCATTTGAAGCAAACAAAAGTGTACCGATACCTCAATAAGACTTTTTAAAGACCCAATATCTGAATTAGTAACTGTCTTTTTCTGATTCCCAAATCATCTATATTCAAACAAAAACTTCAGGAAATCCACTACTTAGGATGGTGAAGAAAAAAACATTTTTTCAACTTTTACATTTTAGCTGATCTGGAAAAAGATAACTTTCAAAAGTTGATGCATTGGGTGATTTGAGAAAAACAATTTTTCAAAAGTTTATGCTTTGGGACCTAATATTACTACATGAAGTTACATCTAAAGAATCTCCTCCTTATCAGGAAAACCAAACAGAAACTGGTTAGGCCAAATTTTAAGAAACAGGTATTTATCTTAAACAGAGTAGTATCACTCTTAACGGATTTTTCAAAAGACAGAATACAACTTTTTCCTGAAAAACTACTATCTACATTTATAACCACTCAGAAAGTGAGAACTCTGTAATACTCTATGCTAACTTGCTAAATTCCATTTTCAACATGGAAAAAAAGAAAGTGAGCATCATACCAAGCCCAGTATCTAACTCCAATATTATCTTCAAAGGATCTACCAACCATCCCATCAATCCCTGTTTTCCAACAAAATAGTATCACAGAAGCCCTCTCACTAGAAAAAAAAAACATAAGATAAAGTCTCAATTAATATGTGATAATGCACTCCATATATTCCTTTTCATTCATTCACTTCTGTACTATATGCAAGTAACAGTAGCAATCCAACAAAAATTACTAGACAGAACAAATCAAATTAAAACTAAAACTCACTAAAAAAAGTAACTGAGAAAAATGAACTAATGAATAATAATATCTCTTCACTTGTAATAAAAAGTAAATGCATAACTATACCTTCAAGTACTCCCACAGCTAGGAATCTTCCATAGAACAACTCTACCATGGGGTTCTTTGGCTTCTCTTCATCCCTAAAGTGTGTCAAAAAATGTAAATGATTATAATTTTTGGACCTACAGAGAAAATATTAAAAGAACTATAACATATGACAAGACAGAAACACTTATGTGGCTATCACGCACTTGCACTTAGCTCTGTTATTTACAGTGTTACCTTGCTCAAGGTACTTAAATTTAT
This sequence comes from Sapajus apella, assembly GCF_009761245.1. Classification (NCBI taxonomy): domain Eukaryota; kingdom Metazoa; phylum Chordata; class Mammalia; order Primates; family Cebidae; genus Sapajus; species Sapajus apella. The sequence goes on from NW_022436948.1 coordinate 28,000,476, forward strand.
TCTTCCATTTCTTCACCTACCAACTGAGGATTATTATGATAGTTGCACTCACAGGACTCTCAGAGGGTTAAAATGAGTTACTACATGTAATGAACTTCTAAGAGAAACTGACACAGTCTGTTCCAGCTTGATATAGTTCCTGCTCTTTCCATCATCATTATATATTTCAATCTCATACTTTTAGTCTGTATACTGCATGTTTATTTGGACTTGGGAAGGAAGGAAATCCACTTTTAATTAAAATAGATTTCTACAAAATGTTGTTATTTCCTGTATTTACATGGAAGAGTACAAATAATCCAAAAACAACAACCCTCACCAGGGAAGAAACAAGGTATCAGTTTTTGACCCAAAGTAGCTAAAGAGCTACTCCATCCTTTTCTGAAGTTTCACACTGCTAGTAGAACTAGTCATTTACAAATTTTCCACGTCATTTAATACAAAAATACATTTTTTTCTTTTCTGCTTGAAACAGACAAAAGTTGGTAATTTTAAGCTGTCTTGTTGTGGTTTGCCTGACCTAAAAAGGCAAAGTTTATCTTGGCCTGGCTGTTTAGAAACGTGTATCCACAATTGTGTACAGACTGTTCATTACTAATTTGTCTTTATATTAATTGATTTGTTAACTATTGTTCAAAACGGGGGAGAGGAAATACTATCTCTCTTGATGAATGGGTCATCATTTAATTCTTAGAATAACATTGATACGTACTTCACTTAATTTTTAAAACAACCCCATTAGGTAGTGTACTAGTCTTTAGTGCTACTGAAAAAATTCTGGCCCTTCACCTTCAGGTACATGGTAAGATACACTATCCTACTCACTTCTTAAAACTGATAAAACGCACATAACCCTTTAACCATACACTTCTGTAGCGGTTCTGTAATGTTAAGAATATTCACGCTATTGTATAACCAATCTGGGAATTCTTTTCCTCTTGCAAAACTGAAACTCTATATACATTAAACAACTCCTCATTTCCCCCTTCCCGCAGCCTCTGGCAACACCATTCTACTTTCTGTTTCTATGAGTCTGATAACTCTTGATACCTCACATAAGTGATTTACAGTATTTGTCCTTTTGTAACTGGCTTATTTCACTTTGCATGATGTCTTCAAGGGTCATGTTACAGCATGTGTCAGAACTTCTGTGCTTTTAAGGATGAATAATATTCCACTTTATGTATATATAGCACATTTTGTTTATCCATTCACCTATCAATGGATATCTGGTTTGCTTCCACCTTTTGGCTATTGTGAATAATGTTGCTATGAACACAGGTGTACAAATATTTCTTTGAAACCCTGCTTTCGATTCTTTTGGATAAACACCAAGAAGCAGAATTGCTGGATCATATGGTGATTTTAGTTTCAATCTTTTAATAAACTCCAAAACTGTTTTCCACAGTGGCTGCACCATTTTACATCCTCATCAACATTGCAGAAGGGTTTCAATTTCTTCACATCCTTGCAAACCCATGTTATTTTCTTGGGTCAGTGGGGGTTAGGAGGTTCTTTTGTTTTGTTTATAGCCACCACTCTAATTAGTGTGAGATATTCCTACTCACTTTGAAGTTAGACCACATAGCTCTTCCCAAGAAAATGTGAGCAGAAGTGATGTGTGTCACTTCCGGGCAGAAACTTGAAGAACCAGTATAATTTTCACTGCCAGCAAGATCCCAGAAACCTAGGTGACCCTGGGGCCCTGAGTGAACAGATAAACAGAGCCACTTGTTCACATGCACTGCTACTTCATGTCCCTGGCCTTCATGCTTCTACGTAAAAGGGTTTTGTCAGAATTCACATTCCTGACATCTTTCTCCACCTCAAACTCATTCCTCCTCATGAAAAGTGATTACTGAATCTAAGAAAAGGAACTGGGCATGTAAGATTATCTATTTCCGGGATCACTTTTTAGTTTCTGGTTAGACTATTATTTATGCCTGCAAATTCTAAATAGCTCGTAAATAATACAGAAAATATTGGGATTCCCATAAGTCTGTCTTAGTTTCTTATTTCCCCGTTGACATGCTATCCAATAATTCCTAAAACCCCATCTCCAAATTTCATGGTAACTTACGTCTCCTCTTCAGCTTTCATTTGGAAGGCATCTTCTAACCAATCTAATAATTTGTGTGTAAACTCACTCACATCTTGCTGTGGAAAGAAAAAAGCCTATTGATATTTGAGCCTACTAAAAAAATACTAGATGTTGTAACATCAAACCTAAAGCCAGTTATTGAAATATATAATTACCAACTCCTTACAAAGATACAAGTGAAATTTTCACATAAAATGCAAGGAACTTTAATAATTTAACCAAGATATAAGATATTTGAAAAAACAAGTCTTATATTCATAATCAATTATTAGGAAATAATTTGGGGAAAAAATACACAAACATACCCCCCAAAACCCAAACTTACAAATGAGATTATTTTTATTATTATTATGCTTTAAGTTCTCGGGTACACGTGCAGAACATGCAGGTTACATAGGTATACACGTGCCATGGTGGTTTACAAATAAGATTAAAAAAAAAAAAATCACTACTCCCCTCCAAATGAGCTCTGTAATGAATCTTTATAAAATGAAGAACTCATCTCACCAAACAGTTCTGCATTTTACAAAGAATTATTACTGGCTTCTCTCTTAGAAGGAAGACTAGTCCTTTTCCACAATTCATTTTCTTAATTCAACTTATATAACTTTTTAAGCCATATATACCTTTACTACCATTCAGAACCAGCTCATCTATCACCTTTCACCATTCCTTTCTTTGGTCCTTGCTCTCCTAACACACAAAAACAGGAATAGGTTGTGGCAGCTGTTATCAGCTACCATAATTCTTTCAATAACATGAGTTGGAACATAGAAAATAATAAATAGAATGTAAGGGAAAAACAAATTAACTCTACGAAGGCTGCTTAAAGACAGATCAATCAGGAATAAGCATTCTGCCCTTACTTACAAAGTAGCCCCAAATATAAAACAAACTTACTACTGTATATTTTTTCAACCAGTTTTTTAAAGAGCATGTAGGCCAACTTATTAACCTTAAAAAAATGTTGAAACTAAGGACTGGGAAGCTTAAGCAAATTGCTCCAAAGCTGTAGCGTTAAACAGGACCAAACTCAACACAAGAATCCAGCTGTAAACATTCACAACATCTGTAGTGGGTTGAACAGTAGCCCACAAAAATATATGTCCACCTAGTCCCTCAAAATGTGACACCAGTTGGAATAATGGTCTTTGTCAATATAATTAAGGTAAGGATCTTGAGATGAGATCAGCCTGGATTAGGGCTGGGCCTAAATCCAATGGTGAATGTTCTTATAAGAAACAGGAAAACCAGAAGACAGACAGACACATGAGGGCAAGCCATACCAAGAGGGAGACAGCGACTGGAACTAAGCTGCCTCAAGCCAAACAACACCGGCAGCCACCAGAGTATGGTGGAAGCAAAGAAGGATTCTCCCCTGGAGTCACTGGAAAAAGTATGGCCCTGCCAACACCTTTATTCTGGACCTCTGGCCTCTCAGACCGTTAGAAAATAATCTCTTGTTTTTAACCACTCACTTTGTGGTAATTTGTTAACAACCATCCTTAGGAACTACTGTAACTCCTTAAAACAACTTTTCATACTTTTGTATAACTTTAATTCACCTAAAGGTTATATCTAATAAAAAACAAAAGAGTTTCCTAGCAATCACAATATTCTTCAGAAGTTAATTCCTTTTTTTTTTTTAGAAATCAATCTGAAATTGACAATTATAAAATAAAAATTCTACCTACATCCATCAAGAGAAAAAAAAATAACAAGATCTTCACTGTATTTTAGTTTTAAGCTGAAACAATTAAAGGTATGATTAAAATTGACAGTATTGATCAGGGCCAGGTGCAGTGGCTCATGTCTATAATCCTAGCACTTTGGGAGGCCAAAGCAGGAGGATAGCTTGAGCCCAGGAGTTCAAAACCAGGCTGGGCAACATAAGGAGATCCTGTCTTAATAAAAATAAAATAATTTGCCAGGTGCAGTGGCATATGCCTGTGGTCTCAGCTACTTCGGAGGCTGAGGCATGGGCCCAGAAGGTTGATGCTGCAGTAAGCCACTGTCATACCACTGTACTCCAGCCTGAGTGACAAAAAAAAAAAATGTCTTTAAAAAAAAAAAAAAAAAGGAAAGAGAGGAAAGAGAAAAAATTAACAGTATCACATACCAAAGGGTATCCCAAGACTCTTGTGTACTTCAAAATATGATATATTTGAAATATTTAGGAAGAAGATACAATGAAAATATAAATTCACTTTAAAAAAAATCATGATGCTTACCTCATTTACGGATTCACTAAATTACCAGTGTAGACTTCAGACCCAAGTGTTTAGGGAACAAAGCAGAATCAAACTTATCAAGCTTAATTGATATACATCTACTTTAAAAGGCTTCTAAAGAAAAAGAATCACTAATTTCCAAAGTCAGTCTACACTGCCAGTCTGAAGCAAAAGCATTCATACTGTGGCCTTAACAGCCCCGCCCAGTTGTAACCATTTCAACTCTAACTCAAACTGAAAAGCCCACCTATGTACAAATATGGCTCCAAATGAAGTTTATACTGCCTCATCTTTAAATATGAAAAGATACCCCAAAATCACTAAGAACTTCTAGAAAAGAAAAAAGAAACCAAGAAAAAGACAAGGAAAAGGCATCCAGAAGAAAAGATAAGTCAGAGAACAGAAGTAATTTTTTAAAAATTTAATTGTATACTCAGAGTCACTGGAAGACAGTATGCATACTAAAGAAGAAAAAAAATAAAAATAAAACACATTTAGAACCAGAAGGAACGCCGAATGCTCTAAAATGGTGGTTTGGGATCAATTGCAGAATTATTTTTATTTCTTTTTAATTGTGTTAGCACTGGAGCATTGTTATAATTTTTTTTAAATGAAAACAACATATAAAAAAACTCTGATGTGAGTGCCCTTTTGGTTCATTTACATTTGCCATACAAGGTAAATTAAAAACAGAAAGAAAAAGCACAAGGAAGGTGGTGACAGCATCTCAGACTTTCCTCTTCCAAACACCTTCTCCATACATCTACAAAACAGAGACACATCTAAGTAAGTACTTTTAAAAATGACAGGGCAAGCTTAGTGGCTTTTTGAAACTTCTGCCCATGACGTGTTTGCTGCCATCTTTTTGAACACTTACTATTCTTTGCTAATTTGTTCCTCTGTTTTCCTTCTTTAATTTCTCCAACTTTTCCAATTACATGTGAAAATGTTGGTTTATTTATAGATATTTTGTATTTTTATAGGAAAATTCCCAATATTCTTTTAAGGTAATGGTTAAAAATCTACCACAATACACTACATAAAGTATAAAAAACGAAAGCAACATAACAAAGACAATGTCTTTCAAAAACCATTTCTGGGTAATTAAGGAAAACTACTCCCTGCCAGCAAACACAGGAATATCAAAAAACATGTGTACAATAATGATCCTGGGTTATCTGTGAAGATGTTTAATTATGTATTTGTAAATAATCTTAATTTTATCCATTGTTTTCATTTTAATCATAATATAAATTAAAAATTTATTTAACACCTTCAAGATCACTTTTCTCTTAAAAGTAAGTCTCCAAATGTTTTAAACGGTTCAGGTTATTTTTAATAAAGCAGAATCGTGCGTCTTAAATAATCTCAAATTCCTGGGAAAGCTGCTTAATGATTGCTCAGATTAAATAAAATACAAATGGTTTATAAATAAGTGCAACAAAACTACCTGCTGTGAGTCATTCGATTTGAAAGCATCCTTAAGAATTTCAACTGCTCTTGATGGATCAACATATTTCCTTTTGGTACCAACAAGGAGTGCAAATAGATACCTCAGCTCACGCATAAAAGGCAAATTCCGATGTTCCTATTGAAGGAAGAAAAAAAAACTTAACTGAAGATTAAAAAATTTTTACTAGTAAATAGATACTCATTTTAACAGTAACCAAAAAGTAAACTAGCTAATATAGATTAGGGATGAATTAGCACTCTATCATAACTGAAAGAAGAATGTTGGTGCCATCTAAATCTAAGAGCCTCAAAGAAGTCAAGCACATAAATAGCAGAAGACCTAGTATAGGCTCACAATTTCAGCATGAATGCCACAAATTCACAGCAAATCATGTCACTACTCAGCCAAGAATATCTTCCTCATTCAAGCCTGTTTATTATAATACTTGCCATTCAGCAAGGCCCAGCTGCTCCTGCTGAGAGCAATAATAACAGGCAACAGTCAATGAGTGTTCACTACATGCCAGGTACTGTTCTAAGTGCTTTATCTCAATAAACCCATTTAAGCAAAAATCTCTACTCTTCCATGAAGCCTTTCAAGACTCCTCCAAGCCAACGATCCCTTCAAATTCCACATCTACTGAAATAAATGCCTTTCAGTGAGCAATGAATCACCAACTGTCACTGTGGTGTGACAATCTTAATTATTAGACTAATATTAAAACATTGCCCAATTATTAGAAATTTAACAAATAGTAATTATGTTTATGTATTTACTAGAAACTACAAAATTATTTATACTCATTTATATCTATTTTAATAGACATAAACATATTTAACATAATTCAATCACAATTACATTTAAATTTATTAATAATTAGACCAGATCCTAACAGGAGACTAATATATCATCCTCCAAATATTCCTTTGAAATCTTATTTTTGTTTCTCAATAAGGGTATAAGACCCTCAGAGACAAGAATTTTATAACTCTTCCACAACTTTTACTACACAAAGTAGGCATTCAATTCTTACTGGTTCATTAAGGCAAAATCTCCAGAAAAAAATTAAAACAACCCACACTATCAATCACTATTTTAAAACAAGAAGGAAAAGTTTAAAAAATAACGTAACTCACATAACTTAGTGAAATGTTTTATGACAACAAACCAGGCAAGCAAACCTTATAATATTTAGTTCTTATAATAACAATCTTAACAGAGAAAATTTAAATGTACTATTTAAATATGATAATTTTATTCCAAATTTACATAGTTGGCATTCTCAACACATTTGTACGATTCTAGGGTCAAATTCTAGGGGTCTGGGATGGGGGTGTATATTTACATAGTTGCTCTCCAGAATAATATAATCTACATAGAATGAACTGCTTCTAGAATACATTCCAAAAAAGAGTCCTAATAGGTAAGAGGGAATAAAACTGGTTCCAAATACTGCCTTACAGAAATAGATTTTAAAAGTACAAACGCCATGAGTTTTAATCCATAAAATTACTTCCAAAAGTACCTTTAATTTCCTGAGATCCATCCCTTTATCACCGCATCTAAGTCAATGCAGTTTTTTGAGACATTCCCAGTAACAATGTTGGAAGTAATAATTTTTGGAAATTAGGGGAATTCTGCTGAGAAATATATTTGAAAAGTATATTGTTTCCTAGTTTCTAGAAGATTTTACCACAAATGAGATTGTAGCTTTCCGTCAAATCATTTTTCTTCATCTACAGAGATGATAATACGGTTTTTCTTCTTTAGTCTATTGATATGGTGAATTATACCTATTTATTTTTGAAAGCTAAACGAATTTTGTATTCCTGGATAAGCCCCACTTCTCTATGAGGTATTATCGTTTATATATGATTGCAGGATTTAATTTCTCAAAAATTTGCTACAACTTTTTGCTTCCATATTCATGAAAAATATTAGTGTGTGGTTTTCTTCAAATATGTTTTCCTACTTTTAGTTTAAGGGTAATGCTGAGTTGAGAAGTTTTACTTCTTCATTAACTGTTGAATTTTTGGTGGATGGGTTCTAGTTCCTTTAATATAATGTAGGGCTAGCACAGGTTATCTATTTCTTCACCAGTGAGCTTTGATAGCTTATGACTTTCAAGATATTTATCCGTTGTTTTTAATACTTCACTCTTCTCCTTTTACTATCTACAGAATATGTAGTGATGTTTCCCTTTTTCACGCCTTATATTTGTAATATGTCTCCCCTCTTCCTTCTTGCTTAGTCTACGTAGAAGTTCATCAATTTCACCAATCGTCTCAAGAAGCAGCTTTTGGTTCCATAATTTTTCCCTATTGTTTTTCTGATACTTAGTTCATGGATTTCTATTACCTTTATTATTTCCTTACTTCTGCTTTGAGATTAATGTGCTCTTAACTCTCTAATGTCTTGATATACAAGCTGCTATCATTAACTGAAAACCATTCTTCTTCTCTAGTAAGATATCTGGTTTCTATATCTTCCCCTAATCACTGTTTTAGCTTCCTCCCTCTAATTTTGATATGTCATGTTTTAATTTTCATTCCATTCAGAATATTCTGAAATTTCTCATTTGATTTGTTCTTTGTCCCTTGAGGTATTTAGAGGTGAATTACTTCATTTTCAACTATCTGGGGATTTTCTGTATATCTTTCTGTTGTTGATTTCTACTTTAATTTCTACCATTTTAGTCAGAAAAGATATTTTGTATGTTTGAATCCTTTAAAATGTACAGAGACTCGTAAATCCAGTTCCTGTTACTGCTTCATGGCTAATGGCAGAAATCTCAGAATGCCTCTTTTATTTGCAAAATTCAAAATTCTTTCAGGTATTTGTTCCAAGAATATAGTATGGTACTCAACTAAACCCATTTCCTTCTGATGACGTTCACTAAGTGAGATAATTGTTTATCTTGAAATATTTGCCCTAAATCAGGACTAAATAATTAACCTTCCAATTAATAAGGCTTTAGCTGTTTATATGATTTCCACTAAACAGTATACGTGTACATCTTTGTTTTCTCAACATTTAATATGTTTTGCCATCAGTTTGTAACATTTTAAGTCAAAAGTATATCTGTGTGAAAAGAGAGGGTATAATTACGTTGAGGATCTATTATTATATTTCCAGGCACCTCACAATTCTCCTAGACACTGAAATTACAAACAATTCAAATTTTAAGAGTGTCTAAAATTGCTTTCAATTTTTACAAGCAATAGCTAAGTCTACCTAAAATACAAACTAATTTCAAATAATTCATTTCTTTCTCTCACTCAGTATGTATGTAATATTTGTGGCCAATTTTTACAGCAAAAAATATCCTGTTTAAAAGTACACACAAATGGCATCTCTGTGAATGGATCAAAGTAATCCCAAATGTATTCTGCATCTTAACACAGGAGTGTTCAAACTGAATGTAGCTGTAGATATGTCATGAGTTGGAGATGAATTCATTATTAAATAAGTGACAAATTACACTGATACCTTTTTATAAAACCTGTTGTCACCATCTCAAGTGAATACAGGACCATTCAGTGGCTGGTAACTACCTATAAATTCCACATTTGCTTCAAAGATGTCAAGGTACATCATGTACTGCTGTCACTATACTAAATTAAAGAAGAGTCACATTGTGGAATAATTTTACATAAAATTGCACAGTATTCTAAGTAACTGTCTCAGAACAGAAATGAGAATTCTTTTATTTACTTAAGAATACATGGAGAGGATGACCCATTGCAAGAAACAAACTTCTCTAGAAAGGTGCTGAAGATTGGAATTATACATTTCTCTAGTATTCACAACTAGTTCTGATATGTAAGCATGGATATAACAATTATTTTAAAAATAAGATTACAAACTAACATGGTCGCATTCAACTCTGTGAAGAAGAAGTTAAAGATCTGCAAAACATTAAAATCTGGGAGCATAAATGGTCAAGACACATATACATACATACATAACTAGAAATGATAATTCTAAACAATTTCATAAAAATTATACATTTACTTTAACTGAAATATGAGAAGAGAGAAGAACCGTGATATTCACAAGTTGCAATGACAGAAAGCAATACTTCAAAAGTTCCATATAAAAACCATGATGATTTTCCTTAATTTCTCTCGAGGCATAAGAGGTTGTCAGGTGATCCTAACTCCCTTTTGAAAATGAGTTATCAGTCTGACACTTTACAGTCCAGAGATTATAACCTGAAAAACTGGTTATAAATCAAGTTATCTTCCCACTAGTGTGCATTATAAATGTTTCACAGTTTACAGAATAAGTGGTTTTAAAAATTAAATGCTAAAAGGAGAACATAACTTACCACTCCTACTAACAACAGGTCACAAAAAGTTCAGCAGTTAACTGAAACCTAAAACTAACTTCTTTGTCTCTGCAACAAGTCCACTTTAGGACTACAGATTGTTTATGACAATATCAGTCACTAAACCCCTACACTCAACTACATCCTCTCCATAACTTTTTTTCATTCTGTATAAACTCTGTGTGCAAATTTGTCCTTTTTAAATTAAGTCTTTAAAAACTTCTTATCGTTTAACCGACAACAGCTGACACCTAGAACTTAACTATGTACCAAGCACTTTTAAGTCTCTTCCATGTTTTACCTCATTTAATGCTCACAGCAACTCTATGAAATAATTACTATTATTATTTACACTTTACAGATAGGAATTGGAACACAGAGAAGGCAAGTAACTTGCTCTAGATCCATAGCTAAAACCCAGGCAATCTGGCCCTGGTATGTCTGTTGTCACTTTATATTACCTATCTATGATATTACTTCCAAAATGGAAGGTATAGACTTATACACCAAAGACAAGAGTGCAAAACTCATTTTTAAAGGGCTCCACAAGACAATCAATTGAAAAGAAATTCTGATTTCCACAAAATTTTTCAGGAGACAACTGAAGAAAGACCTTAATTGTAAATTGTAGCCTATAAAGTTTACTGAAATTTGACAGTCCAAAAAAAATTTACTAAAGTGACACCAAAAATTGGCATATTACTGAGACAAGTAAAAAAAAAATCGTATTTATATTAATGAAAGATAGGTAGTTGCTATCGTAACTGAGATTAATGAATTGACATTCAAATTTTTAGTTTCAGATTTGATGAGCCAAATAAATGTCCAAAAAGCAATCACATATAAGATAACATATCGAATATATATACTGCTAAAAAAATATTTTAAATTTTACCTTTTGGTTTCGGGGTAAATCTTGAGCATTTGATAGAGGCTTATAATTCAGAACTAATCTTCTAAATTCCAAAAGATTGAATAATGACTGAAAAAGAGCAACAATTTAAGATAACCTGAGGGAAAATTCCATTAACAGAATGTAAAAATGACTAGTCTTAGAGATTTAATTTTGACAACTGTATACTACTTACACACATAATCGTTACAACTAGCACAAAATGGACACATTTCTGAGAAAAAGTCAAATTTCTTGTATTTGACATACTATTCTTAATACTTGATACTGCACAAGATTATATTTGGACAACTTTTTAAAAATACTACTCATTATTAAAATCTCTTTTTATATGCACTTAAGCAGTTTCCTCAAAATCAAGGGTAAGTAAATGTCAAGTCTAAACTTTTTAAACACGCTATGTTTATCATGAATTATCTAGATGTATCATTAATTCCAGAAAATACAGTACAAATAAATTTATTCATCAGATCCTAGGTGACAGAGTAACAAAGAAATTACATATTATCTCTATGTTCAAGGAAACTTAGAAAGGAGACATACAATTATAATAGAAAGATAACTTCACGATATAGTGACAATGATTACACATGAATATAATGAGAGCACATGAAGGATACTCATGGAAAGGCTTCCTAGAGTATGTCTTTGGAACCGTAGTTTGCAACCATTTACTATCATCATGCTGAACATTTGTTTAAAATTGATAAAATACAATGGAAAATATCACAATGTATCATACTCAGTAAATTCTGAGTATTTTCTTGCAAAATTTTAATTGTAGATATTTTACAAACGTGACATGTACAAGGTTTTATAATATGCAGCATATTCCTTTCTTGGGTCACAGTTTATAAAATTTAAAAATTACTACACAGAAAGTGAAAATGTATTAAATCTTAGAAAAAATGAGTCGGCTGGCCAGGCTCAGTGGCTCATGTCTGTAATCCCAGCATTTTGGGAGGCCAAGGCTGGTGGATCACGAGGTCAGGAGTTCAAGACCAGCCTGGCCAATATAGTGACATCTCGTCTCTATTAAAAATACAAAAATTAGGCAGGCAATGTAGTGCGTGCCTGTAGTCCCAGCTACTCAGGAAGCTGGGGCAGAAGAATCGCTTGAAGCCAGGAGGCGGAATGCAGTGAGCCAAGACCATGGCATGGCACTCCACTCCACTCCAGCCTGACAGACAGAGAAAGACTCCGTCTCAAAAAAAAAAAAAAAAAAAAGAAAAGAAAAGAAAAGATGAGTCAACCAAACTGACAGAAGATAAAGGTGGCACCACAAATCAATGGGGAAACAAGGTTTTGATCAAGAGCTGGGTACTGAGAAAACTACATATAAAGAAATAGGGCCAGATTACATAGATCAATTAACAACCTAAATATGAAAGGTAAAACCATAAAGCTGGTAACAGAAACTGTAGAAAAGTATTTCATCTTGTGATCTAGAAAGACTAAACAGTATAAGCACATAAAATAATTTATTTAACAAATATTTATGGGGCACCTACTATATACCAGACACTAAGAAAGTAGTCTCTGCCCTTGTGGGGAGTATAGTCTTGTAACTGCTGGTTAAAACAATGAGAGTAGATGTAATAAACCAGAAGGGATATGAATACATTAACAGTTGCCCAAGATCAGAACCCTGGGGAGAAGGCACCATTTAAAAGTCACAGAAAAAAAACAAGAGTTTTGAGAAAGAGAAAAGAATACTAAGGGAAATCACAGAAGAAAAAGGAGTGGAGAAAGCAAGGACTTTCAAACATACTTGTGTATTGGAATAATAAATTGTGGAGCTTTAAAAAATAGCAATGTCAGGCCAGGGGTGCTGGCCTATGCCTCTAACCCCAGCACTTTGGGAGGCCAAGGCAGGTGGATCATGAGGTCAAGAGTTCAAGACCAGCCTGGTCAACATGGTGAAACCCTATCTCTACTAAAAATACAAAAATTAGCCCGCGTGGTGATGTGCATCTGTAATCCCACCTAGTCGGGAGGCTGAGGCAGGAGAATTGCTTGAACCCAGCAGGCAGAGGTTGCAGTGAGCTGAGATGGCGCCATTGCACTCCAGCCTGGGCAACAAGAGCAAGACTCCATCTCAAAAAAAGAAAAAAAAAGCAATGTCAGGAGACTCTCAATAAAGATACAAAGTTCCACAAAGGATTCTGCTGTACATCAAAGAATAGCTGGCACATTTCAAGGAGAACAAGGTGAGCAGTATTATGACACGCTGCCACATTCTTCCAATAAAGTAAAGACAGGGAAATAACCTTTAGATTTGGCAACTGGGAAGTCATGTTTTCAGTTGAGTAGTAGAGGAAGAACAGAGGCATTAAATAATGGGAAAATTCGGCATAGAGTAGGTCCTCTTATCCAAGAAAGATACATTCCAAGACCTCCTGTGAATACCTGAAATTGCAGATAGTACTGAAACCCATATATATCATGTTTTTTTTTTCCCTGCAAAACTACAATAAAGTTTAATTTATAAATTGGGAACAGTATGAGACTAACAATAACGAATAACAAAACAGATCAATTGTAAAAACATACTGTAATAAAAGTTGTTACATGAATATGGTCTCCCTCTCCTTCTCTCAGTACTGTAATATTTTCAGCCACAATTAACAGCAGGTAACTGAAAGAGTAGCAAGTGAAATCAAAGATAAGCGGGACTACTGTTAAGTAGGGGAGACAAACCATGAACTATACTTTTGAGGAATTTAAAGAGGAAAGAGAATGGCTTTTTAGAAGAATCTCAATAATTCTATTCTCTGAGCTCACATTGTAGAATATTTTCCTTATTCCTGGACAAGGATCTTCCTTTGGTGTGGGTCTGCTGGTGAAGAATTATTTCAGCTTCTGTTGACTAAAACTGTTTTTCTTTTATTTATTTATTTATTTATTTTTGAGATGGAGTCTTGCTCTGTTGCCCAGGCTGGAGTGCAGTGGTGTGATCTTGGCTCACTGCAACCTCTACCTGCTGGGTTAAAGCAATTCTCCTGCCTCAGACTCCTGAGTAGACAAGACTATAGACATGCACCACCATACCAGGCTAATGTTTTCAGTTTTTAGTAGTGACGGGGTTTTATCATGCTGGCCAGGCTGGTCTTGAACTTCTGACCCCATGACCCGCCCACCTCAGCTTCCCAAAGTGCTGGGATTACAGGCATGAGCCACCACGCCAGTCATTTTTCTTTATTTTTTACTGCCTAAAGAGCGTTTTTGATTGATGCACCTGAAAATAAGCATCCTTTCATTCGCTCCAAAGCTAATGTGTCAATTTTGAAAAGGACTTACAAAAATGAAGTTTGGTTAGATTCTTGCTAATAACAAACACCTAATGGGAGATAAGAGTTCAAATAATTCATGCTGCCTGTTTCTTCCTCTGGTAGCTTCGTCCCAGAAGGGTACCCATCAGATGCCAGCCAGAGCTCTCCTGTATGAGCTATCTGCCAGCCCCCGCTGGGAGGTGTCTCCCAGTCAGGATACACAGGGCTCAGGGAGCCACTTGAGAATGCAGTCTGTCCCTTATCAGAACTCAAGTGCTGTGCTGGGAGATCCGTTGCTCCCTTCAGAGCTGCTGGACAGGGACGTTTACATCTGCTGAAGATACCCACAACTGCCCCTATCCCAGGTGCTCTGTCCCAGGAAGGTGGGGGGCTTTATTTATAAAGCCTGACCGGCTGCTGCCTTTTTTTAGATACCCTGCCCAGCAAGAAGGGAGTCTAGTGATACAGTCTGCCTGCAGTGGCCTTGCTGAGCTGCCGCGGGCTCCTCCCAGTCATTGTGTAAACTTCCCACAACTTTGTTTACACAGGTGAGACTAAAGCGGCCTACCCAAGCCTACGCAAGCCTCTGCAATGGTGGATGCCCTCACCCTACTGAGCTCCAACACCCCAGGTCAAGCTCAGACTGCTGTGCTGGTTGTGAGAATTTCAAGCCAATAGATCTTAGCTTGCTGTTTTTCGTGGGGGTGAAACCCACCCAGCCAGATCTGTTGGCTCTTTCACTTCAGCCCTCTTTTTCAGGTGAATGAGCGGTTCTGCTTCACTGGTGCCCCAGGCCCCACTCGGGTATGAAAGAAATAAACTGTTGTGGCTAGCTCAGTGTCTTTTTAAACAACCACTAAATTTGTACTGGATTTGTAGGCACCGAAGGAAGTCTCCTGGGCTGCAGGCTGTAAAGATCATGGGAAAAGCACAGTATCTGACCCAGAGTGCCAGAAAGCTGGGAAAAGTCCCTAATGGCTTCCCTTGGCTAGGAGAGGGAGTTCTCCAGCTCCTTGTACTTCCTGGGTGCGGTGACACCCCACCCTGCTTTGCCTTGCCCTCCTTGGGCTGCACCAACTGTCTAAATAGTCCCAGTGAGATGAACCAGGTACCTCAGTTGAAACTGCAGAGATCACGCGCCTTCTGCGCCAGTCTGGTTAAGAGCTATGCACCAGACCTGTTCCTGCTCGGCCATCTTGGAAGAAATTCCGGTAACCGCATACTTTACCATCATACACAGCAGGGCTTTAGGACTGATTGATAGGTGCCAACAGATCTACAATAGGAGTAAACTGGACTATGACAAGCAAACTGAGAAGTATGAGCACCTTACTTCTGGGCAACTCAGAATGGAAAGGTGCTAAGGGGCTAAGGGTCATCATAAGCATCCATACCCACTCAACAACATGTTTCGGAGCTAGAGACGGCAACATACACCTCCAAATAACTAACTCATTCACTGACACCCTACTGGGGAACAGCTGCACTCAGTACTTTCTACATAAAAGTTCCGAGTGAACAGGACAAAAATAATCTTGACTAGGGTTGAGGACCAAACTAAAGACAGGCTAATGTTGCTAGCAACCACAAGATTATTTAAGCCGTTACCGTACAATCTCCCCTTTGTTAATATTCCCTTTCTTACACTCTGTTCCCCCTTTCTACCAAAATATTGCTCTCATTTTCTAAAAGAATAAGTATGCAAAGCTATCTAAACCTGCTGTAGCTTACCCCAGCTATCGACTTTGAAGTTAAAGGGTGATATTCCTAGTAAACTTCCATAACCGGTCAATATATTTATGAGAAAAAGAATTCCCAGTTGTTTCATATTAGCCCTACCAACTAAGTAAATTCCATCCCCAAGAAAACTTTGTAATCAAAACGTTACGGTAAATTTACCTCACAATTAGAGTAAGTTCCAACTCACTTTGGAAAACAACAAAACCTCCAACACAAAGGTATACTTTTGGCCCAACTTTTCATTCATAAGTAAAAAGTCCCTTTATGATGGCAAAGTATTATATCTCCGTTTATATCTAGGAGTTAAGCAATAATGGTAGAAAATCTTTTAAAAGACTCTGCTAAAGATAAAAATTAAAAGCCACTTAAAATAGTTTAATAGACTTTAAAATTACCATAAAAAATAAAACTTCAGGTGATCTCTAGACAAATGTTTCTGCCACCTACCATTTTCTACAATCTGATACTTAGTGTTTTCCACTCCCTCAAAAGTCAGTATCTTATTAGGCCATTATAACCTGAATTTTTAAGCTTATAGGTTACTTCTCCTAGATGTTCAGATGTCACCAAAAGAAAAAAATAAATAACCCAAGCCCTTTTATACTTGCCTATGTTAGGAGTTAAGCAGCCACTAAACTTTAAAACTACTAGTTTTTAAATAAGCTAGGCATTTATTTAAAAGACAATTTTTTTCTAGCCCACTCCCTCTATCTCAAAAATAAAAAATAAAGAAAAATCTAAGCAAAAAAGAAAAGCTAAGATCAGCAAACTTAGGGTAGAAATAGACTGTAAGTGTATCAAGTTTAAACTGAGGTGCTGAAAGAAGTTTGTCCTATTAAAACAAAAGATCATTATCCCTATACCAATATTTATCATTTCAAACAGATCTTCCCTACAAATACAGGGTGGAGAAATAAAAACCAACTATTCTAACCAACAAATATTATTTACAAATACTTTCTTCTTATACTTTTCTAAGAAAAGCTTCTAATCAATGGCCCTCAATTCATCTGCCATAATAGTGCTGAGACAGCATCTACTTGACCCAAAACAGGCAGCAAAACATGTTCATGAACACTCAGTTAAGGACTTTAAAACTATAATTCACATTTTAAAATGATGTCTACATTATAACATCTACAAAACTTCTTAACAAATAGATCTCTTAATAGGCGATGAGATGATCTAAGAAACTCTAATGTATCAAAATTTTAGATATTATTTTTGGCATACAAGTAAATAAAGAATGCATAATCAAGGCTAGAAGCAAAGATACTACTATACATTTACGTTAAGATGCTAAGATTTCTTAGCATCTTGTTGTCCTGGAAAATCCAGTAACATCGAATATTACTTATGAGTATGCACAACATCCTATTAAAGAGTGAGATAAATCTAGAAAACAAAGGAAATCAAATTATACAGCAGTATCCACCAGAAGCAAAAACAAAGAAAAAGGTGAAAACTATAGCACTGAAGTATAAAAAAAGTTAAAATTACAGATTAACTAGCCAAAACAATTAACTTGTAGAAAATGAGCCGAATAACCTGTTAGTTGCCTTAATATCTTAAGAAAGTTTAAGCTGTCACACACACAGGGTTGGAAAGTTACAAAATGAAGATATGTTTTGAATATAAAAAATAGCATGCATGTCCAATGAAGTAAAAAGCATTCATCAGGGACATGAAATAAGCTATCATTCAACTCTCTTATAAAAATAAACACAAAATATTCATTTTCCTAAAAAAATAAAAATTAAGGACATATTACTGATAAATTTTAAAGTTTTGCAATCTGATGAATAACATTATCAATATCAACTGAGAATGATAGAGCTTTGATAACAGTTGTTAACACATAAAACTGTTTCAAATTGAGAAGATGGATATCTACACATACAAATATCAAGAAACATAACATTAGGGATTTCTTAGTAAAAAGACAATGTGTTATTCTTGATTTATCAATTTTTATTCACATCATTTCATATGCAAACTGAGAATTATTTGTAAATCTATACCAACCTCAAATAAAATGTCCCTTCTTGTTAAAAATATTGTCTATAATTTTATAAATTACATTGTCTAGTATATACAAATAAATCTGATCTGACCCACAAAAAGCCACTTCTGATTTCAAACTTGGTTACAATGCTTCCATAAATCTGCAGAGAAATATATACAAAAGTATTTTCACCCAACAATTCCTAAAAGCAAAAAGAGAGGATACATTGATTCCAAATAAGTGAAAGGCGTAAGTAATGATATACTGTTAAAAATACATACTTGAAATGAAAAGCAAAGCATGATAGAAGGATACGGAAATCCCCAAGCTAGTTCATTAGACAAAAGAGTATATTAGAAACTTCTCTGTACTTATGTTTAAAATACACACCTTAAACACGACCAACCCACTTTCCATTGCTATCATATATATCAAATAAGAACTGAATAAAAAAAGATCCTTACCTGGATAACAGCACTAAACCAACAAGTATTGCCAACATTCTTCAGCCCAACGGGAGCTTTGTCCTGCCTTTTTCTATCATAAGGGTTTCGAGAATCCCTCCAAACTTCTGTAGGTGTCCTCTTCAAACATGCTTTATTCTCTGCTATGCTGGCTTCAAGAACTCTTAAGCAATGGTGGGGGAAAAAATATATAGCATTATATAATGGTACATCCCAGGCAATAGCATACCACACATTCTAAAAGCACTTTCATTACATAAGATCTGAATAACATATTTGAAGAAGTAATATTTAATACTAGCTTTACTCAAATAGAGCTTAGTTTTAGCAGTGTCAATGCCAATACATAGAGAAGTGTACCCTTTTTTCCTAAAATGAAATTTCAACCATAAAATGGTAGTGTTATATAATACAAAGTACAGTAAATTACATGTCAACAAAAAGATATTTGTACCAAGAATATAGGGCTTAGATGAATTTTCTGAGAAATAGCTATTAAAGTACATATTTGCAATGTAACATAATGACTACTATTTATAACAATCACTGTGAATCAAGAAAACATTAAAAACTGAACACGCTGCACTTTTGCCACTGACCACTGAGTCCCCCTTCTACAAAAAAAAAGTTAAGTGAGTTAAACTTAATGATTCCTTTCAATTCTTGAAATCTATGTCTCTATGACAGCCAAATAAAGGAAAATGAAACCTGTATGTTCATTGCTTTGTCCAAAAGCTTACCTTTGTAAAAAATTAATGAAATGTTAGAATACATATTAGAATAACAAAAGATTATTAACCTTTCCAAAATAATCTCAACTGCAGAATATCTTAAGTGTATCTAAACATGGCAAAAGTAACACTACTTTGCTTAAAGATGTTTCTTGCTCCTTAGCATGGAACAACATATAATCGTAACTGAAAAACCCTGGTTCCCAAATACGATCTGACCAAGCATTTTGCCTGCTCAAGAAATGTGTTACCTGCTACTTGGCTTCAGCCAAAAAAAAAAAAACAAAAAACCTATTACTTACTATTCTAATTCAGCATAAATAACATTCAGGTATCTTAGCCCAGTTTGTGTTAATTACCAGAACCTCAGCAAAGATTAGTTTTTTTCAACTTTTTGGTTCATCAAGGAAATCTCATTCATTCTACACCATTTTTACCCTAAAGATTTTATCCTGTCAAATTAATGTCAAAATAACATTTTTTTTGACAACAGTATTTATCACAAGACAGTATTTATCACAAGACATTAGATACAATTAAATCTAAAGTATCATTACTTAAAACATACCATGTGAATACAGATGTCAGTCTTTGGAAATCAATAAAACCACACATTTCTTAAAAAAAAAAGGGTAACAACATGATATGTTAAAATATAAACTCATGTGGTTAAAAGTAAACAGTTTACGCTTCTGTCACATTTAAGAGTGACCCAACTGGGCAGCAATACTCTCTGCCCAAAAATGAACTCTCACAGGCAACCCCAGACTCCAGGCATTTTTCACTAAAAGATACCAGAATTCCTTGAAAGATACTTGGTTAGATGAATTGGGGCAGAGGAAAACCAGGGAATATCTCTAACATTCTACTGTTACCAGAAAGCAAGCTTTCAAAAATACAAGAAAGAGATAAAGAGAGTCAACTTGACTCTCCTAGTGGAGATCCAGGAGGTCCTAAAGACTTTCTAACAAGTTAAATTTTGCAGTTCAGCAGAAAATAATAAAAAGCAGAACAAACTGAATTTGTACAAGACTAGTTTATGCTTAAAAAAGAAAGGTTAATGGCACAGTATATAAAAAGTAATACAAAAGACTGACATATAGAGGGCATGTTTAACTTTTTATTGACTTTTTAAAATGATAGTATTCTCATTTGGAAATTTTGTTCCTTTTGTAATATACATGCATATTTAGAAGTTTAGATAGAGCAAACTTATTCATATCTTGGAAATCAAAAATAAATAGACTAACACATGAAGTTCTGGGAAAGGCAGATAAAAACAATAACATAAAAAAATTTAGTACCAGTGATACCTATGTAGGAGATAGAAGAGGCACCCAGTAATTGACTAGTACCATGGCAGGTAGACAATAATTATTTAAAAAGAGAATTCTACAGCATATTCTAAAATATAAACTGGTCAAAAGTCTAAAAGAACCAGACGTAATCCTGTATCTATAGCAGATAAATATCAATCATTATATTTAACTTTTAATCATAACAAGAAACAAATCCTTCTTAGTAATGGCAACAGAGCAGATCATACATATCACAGTAAGCGGGAAATGACTCAAATATACATTAGTTACAGAAAATTTGAGGACATCTGACTTCTGCACAATACACCCTGAGTATACTTTTCATATTCCAGATCTGGGCTAAGATACTAAATCCCAGAACGTCTTTCAAAATGTTTTAAGTACACTCAATTGCTTTATGCCCCTCTTCTGCTCTAGCAAAAAAATATACACCACTTGATTCCTATGTTTACATACAAAATATGTAATGTAAACATCACATTAATATATCGAGATAATGTAAGCTTTTTAGTTCCTTTGCCTCCTCTCTCCCTACACAGGACTTGCAGGAATGTGTGGCCTCAAAGGTACTTTCGAGGAGCAAGCAATCTGCCTGCACCATTTGTCACACTATTCCATAAAGGAAGTTAGAAAGGCAAGAAAGTTAAGGATGCAAACCAAACATCTTCCCAGCATTCCTATTTAACTTTCTTTACAGCAGTCAAATGAGGTACAAACTGTAACAACTTTGACTAAGGTTCCCGAGATGCATATAATTGCTCATTGCTCCTCAAAGTCACCTAAGATTTAAAGATAATAACCATTTCCTAAGTAGCTCAATTCAGTCATATGGTAGATATCATCATTAATTTTAACAAAAGTATGGGTTTTAAAGAAATAGATTTATTATAATACATCCTAACCATACCACATGGTAGAATTATGGTGCTAAAAAAGATGGCAGGTAAAAGGGGAATGCCATAATTTCATGATTCCCTGAACTGAAACAAAATTTTATCACCAGAGTTTTAAAATGCCTCAGTAGGTCTCCTCTTACCATCTCCTCTTGGTTCCTAAAGACCTTTATAAACACACTTATCATTGTACCAAAAATATCAACCAGTGTCTCCAATCAGTGTTTGAAAGTAGAAACAATAATATGCCGTACCTCTAGAGCAAACATTATAAACGGGGGCAAAACAAGTTTTTAAAGTAAATGGATGATTAAGATATTACATGCTGCTACTTCTTGGTTGGTTATTGACTTGGTTGGTTATGAATTGACTGATTGCAAAAAACAACCTCTAGCCCATATACTGCTCTATTGCTACACCTCATCCCTTTATATAATCTAGTACAGGCACCATAAATCCAAACTTTTGTAAAGCAAAATCCTGCATAAGCATTCCTCCCCTGGCCTTATCAATGATGCTACCCATGCTCTTAAGTATAAGGCATGTAATAGCCAAAATCCAGGTATTACCCACAGGTAGAGGTAAAAATAATAATAAAAATAAAATACAAGGAAATCTCAAAGAGCTCAGATATAGCCTGTAACAAAATGCGGCATGTTGAAGGGTAAACTCATAAGCCACGAACCAAAACCCAGCCTGACCTGTCACCTTGCTTTATCTTCTCAACATTGGTCATGACCTTGGCATTAAGCAACACAAAAAGACGACAAAATGTCTTGCTGCCTCTTTTCCTTCCACACACTACACTTAATGTTTAAAGCACTTACATATCGTAGATGTTTACGTTTTCATCAAATTTTATTACACAGTGGTCTTCTTTGGGGGAGGTGAGAGGGTGCTATTATTTTATCTTGTTTTGTGTTGTTAAACTCCCTATAGCAATGATGTTAAAAATATACTACTTTAGCTCACCTAAGCTCCTTTTTGGGAAGTATTACACTCACCGAAAAACATGCATATACTTTAAGCTATACAGATCAACCAGAAGGAAAAAAAGAAAGGAGTGAAACATCTGTTGATTTCCTTAAAAAGCAAAAACAAAACTAATGGTATTTTAATTGGGATCAAACTAAACTCATAAATCAATTTAAGAAGAACTGACCAGGTTTGACAATGTCAGTCTTCCAATTCATAAAATTGCATATGTTTCCAAATATTTATGTATTCTTTAATGTGTCTTAATGATATTTAATCATTTTCTTCATGGAAGTTCTTGTATCTTAGATTTATTCCAGGTCTTGGATAGTTTTTGTCAAAAATCAGTTGGCTGTAGGTGTGTCCATTTCTGGGCTCTCTATTCTGATCCACTGATCTATGTGCCTGTTTTTATACCAATATCATTTTTTTCATTACCATATTCTAGCAATATATTTGGAAGTCAGGTAATGATGCCTCCAGCTTTTGTTCTTTCTGCTCAGGCCTGCTTTGGCTATTTGGGCACTTTTGTGGTTCCATATGAATTTTTAGGATTGTCTAATTCTCTGAAGGTCACTGGAATTTTGATATGGACTGCATTAAATCTGGAGATCACGTTAGGCAGTATGGCTATTCTAGTAATATTAGTTCTTCTAATCCATGGACATATATATATATATACACACACACATATATTTATATATTTCCATTTGTTTGTGTCTCCTATTTCTTTCCTCAATGTTTTATAGTTTTCATTGTATAGATATTTTATCTCATTGGTTAAGCTTATTCTTAGGTATCTTAATTTTTTGTAGCTATTGTAAATGGAATTTTTTTTAATTTTTCAAGTAATTAACATTAACATATAAGTGCTGATTTGTTATGCTAATTTGTGTCCTACAACTTTACTGAACTCATTTATTAGTTCTAGCAGTTTTTTGTGTGAACTTTTTAGGGTTTTCTATATTTAATATCATATCATCTGCAGAGACAATTTTACTTTCTCCTTTCCAATTTGGATGTCTTTTATTTCTTTTTCTTGCCTAACTGCTGTAAGACTTCCAGTACTATGTTGAATAAGACTGGTCAAAGTGTGCACCTCTGTTAGGTTCCTGATCTCAGGAAAAGCTTTCATTTCTTCTCCATTCAGTATATGACCAGTTGTCAGTTTGTCAACTATGGGCTTTACTGTGTTGAGGTACATACTTTCTATATCTATTTTGAGAGTTTTTATCATGAAAGGATGTTAAACTTTGAAATGTGCTTTTTCGGTATCTACTGAAATTACATGGTTTTTGTTCTCTTTGTTAATGTGATGTATCCCATTTATTGATTTGTCTATGCTGGAAAACCCCTGCATCTCTGGGATGAATCTTACTTGATCACAGTGGGTAATGTTTTTAATATGCTGTTGAATTTGGTTTGCTAGAATCTTGTTGAGAATTTCTGAATCAAGGTACATCAGGACAGTGGCCTGTAGTTTTCTTTTTGTTATGTCTTTGTCAGTTTTGAATAAGGGTAATGCTGGCTTAATAAAATGAATTTGGAAGTATTCCCTCCTCTTCAATTTTCTGGAATAGTTTGAGAATATTAGTTGTTCTTTAAATGTTTGATAGACTTCAGCAGTGTAGCCATCAGAAACTGGGCTTTTTTTATGTCAGACTTTAATATTTATTTAATTCTCTTACTCATTATGGTCTGCTCAGATTTTCCATTTCTTCCCAATTTAATCTTGGTAGGTTGTATGTGTTCAAGAATTTATCCATTTCTTCCATATTCTAGAATTTTGCTAGTACACAGTTGTTCATAATTGTCTCTTGTGATCCTCTAATTCTGATCATTTGTAATGTTTCACTTTTCATGTGTAGTTTTATTTACTTGAGCCTTTTTTTTCCTTAGTCTAGCTAAAAGTTTGTTGAGTCTGCTTATCTTTCCCAAAAAATATTTCAATGACCTTCTGAATTGCTTTTTTGGTCTCTATTTGTTTACTTCTGCTCTAAGCTTTATTATTTCCATCCTACCAATTTTGCGTTTAGCTTGTTCTTGCTTTTCAAGTTTCTTGAGTTGCACAGTTAAGCTGCTTATTAGAAATCTTTCTTTGTTTCTGATGCAGGCATTTATTGCCATGAACTTCTCACTTAGAACAGGTTTCACTGTGTCCCACTGGTTTTGGTACAATATGTTTCCATGCTCCTTTGTCCCAGGAAACTTTCTAATTATGCTTTTAATTTCTTCACTGACCCTATGGTTATTAAGGTGCATATTAACTTCCATGTATTTGTTGGTTTATAAACTTTTTCCTGTTGTTGATTTTTAGTTTTATACAGTTGTGATCCAGTAAAATACTTGATATCATCTCTAACATGTGTTCTTTACTGGACAATACTCCATGTGCAGTTGAGAAGAATGTGTATTCCATAGCTGTTAGAGAAAATGTTCCATAAATGTCTATGGTGTAGTTTAAGTCTCATATTTCTAGATCATTTGTCTACTGTTAAAAGGGGGGCGCTGAAGTTCCTACCATTGTTGTATTGTAGTCTATTTCCCCCTTTAAATCTAATAATATTTGCTTTATATGTTTGGATGCTCTGGTGTTTGGTGCTCATGTATTTACAGTTTTACTTCTTGGTGAATTGATCCGTTTATTATTACATAATGACTTTGTCTCTTTTTACAGTTTTTGACTTAAAGTCTACTGTATCTAGAAGTATGGCTACTTCTCACTTTTGGTTTGCATCTGCATGGAATATACTTGTCCATCCCTTCACTTTCACTCTGTGTTTATATTTAATGATGAAGTGATGAGGTGTGTCTCTTATAGGCAACATATAGTTGGATCTTTTTTTTAATCCATCCAGCTGCTCTGTATTTTTTTAATTGGGGAATTTAATCCACTTACATTCAAGGTTACTATTGATCGGTAATAATTCACTCATGCTATTTTGTTTTCTCATTATTTTGAAGATCCTTTGTTTGTGTCCTCCCCTCTTGTTTACTAATGGGGTTCTGTGATTTTCTACAACACTAAGCTTTGTTTCCTTTCTCGTTTGCCTATCTCCTATAATTTTTCTTGTGGTTACCACAGAGCTAACATAAAGAGTTTTACAGGCCGGGCGTGATGGTTCACGCTTGTAATCCAAGCACTTTGGAGGCCAAGGCGGGCGGATCACCTGAGGTAGGGAGTTCAAGACAAGCCTGACCAACACGGTGAAACCCCATCTTTTTTTTAAAAAAAAAAAAAAAAAAAAAAAAAAAAGAGTTTTATAGTTACAGCAGACTATTTTTAAGCTAATAACAACTCAACTTTGGTCACACAAAAATAATCTAGACTTTTTCCCCACCACAATTTTGTGTTTTGATTGCTATAATTTACATCTTTATCTTTTATGTGTTCCTTAGCCACTAATTGTAGCTGTTGATGTTTCTGATCTTTTAAATTTTAAACCATCATACTAGAGGACTGAAGGAATTACAAAGCACCATTATAGCACTGGGGTATTCTGAATATGATTATGGATTTATCTATATTGATGAGTTTTGTATTTTCACATTTTCATTACATTAATCATTCTTTCGTTTCCTATTATTTCCTTTAAGTGTTTTGTAAGACCAGTCTAGTGGTAATGAATTCTATCACCTTTTGCTTGTCTGGGAAGGTCTTTATTTCTTTTTCATTTCTTAAGCGTAACATTGCCGGATATATTCTTGGTTGACAGTTTTGTTTTGTTTTTCACAGCACTGTGACTATGTCATCCCACTCCCTCCTGTCTTATAGTTTTCTGCTGAGAAATCTTCTGATAGTCTAATGGGAATTCCTGTATATGTGATCCAAAGATTGTGTCTTATAGCTTTTAGAATTGTGTGCCTTTGAGAGGATTCTGGGGGGCTGAATTTTATTGGGGATCTCTTTGCATTCCTAGATGTCCATAACTTGTCAAGACTTTCTCCCAAGAAGTGAAGAAAGACACAAACAACTTATTGAACCAAATGGGTAGTCTATGCCTTTCTTCTTCTTTCTCTGGAACTCCCATAATATGAACTGAGGTTTGCTTAATGGTTAGGAAGTCCCATTTCTTCATTCTGTTATTTTTTTTTTCTTCCTCTGACTGTTTTATTTGAAAAGATCTGTCTTCACATTCAGAAATGCATTACTCAGCTTGCTCTGGTCTATTACTATGGGTCTCAATTATATTTATTTTTTAAATTTCATTCACTGAATTCCTCAAGCTCCAAGATTTCTGTTTGGCTCCTCCTGTAATAGCTATCTCTTTGTCCAATTTCTCCCTCAGTTCATGCACTGTTTTCTTAATTTCATTAAATTGTTGTATTCTCTTTCAACTCAAGAATTTAGAATTACCATTTTGAAATATTTTTCATGCATTTCATATTCTTTGGATTCTTTTACTGAAGATATATTGTGGTGCCAGGTTTGGACGCCAGGTTTGAGGGTGCCAGGTTTCCTTGCTTTTTCATGATTCTTCTGTCTCTATGTTGGTATCTGTGCATCTAATGGACAACAGCTTTTTCCCATTTCAAAGAGTAGCTTTCATAGGCAGAGGTTTTTTCCTGTTGATGTGTCCTAGGGTACTGATTGGAAATGGTGTTCTGGCTTTGATTCAGGGTGGACTCAGCAGTGTGGTCTCCATGCAGATTCTTCAGCTAGAATCCTCACCTGCAATGTCTGTGATTATCTTATCTGGTATGCAGGAGACCATGATTGTAATGGCATGGTCTTTCTGGAGTTGGGGGCGCCAGACTGGTTTCTGGCCAGTCACATGCTGATGTAGCAGGCCAGAAGGTTGTAGGATAGTCTCTCATGAATGTCAGGGTTACTGCTGGGCTGGCTGTCAGGCCAGGGATAGATGCACGTGGGACTGAAGGCTGTGCATGACTGGTGATGTAGGGGTGAGCTGTGGATAGAGTGCCTCCAAGCCAGCTACTGGGCTAAGGGCAGGCAATTGTGGCCCAGCAGCTGTGCAGAATCCTCCAATGGTAAGTACAGGCAGACAGCCTCTGGGCCAGATGTTCAAGCTGGGAGCAAGTTCATGCAAGCCCACTGGCTGTATGCTATTCTCTCCCTTGGGACTGGGCCACCTTCAGGCCACCTACTGAGCCACGGCCAAGTGTACACTAGCCTGGTGGCTGCATAGGACTGCCCTGCCATGCAGGCCTACCTGCTTCCCTGGGTAATAGCGAGCCTTGTGGGTTTAGGTACAGTATCAGGGTCTCAGTAGTGCCTTTGAGCCCAGGCTCCAAGTAGCCACGATACTAGTACTAGAGGCACTTGTGTGAACTTTGTGGAATGAAAGCAATGCCTCTGGGATACAGGGTGGCTACTGGCCTCCAAGTCAGAATGCACTCCAGATATGGGCTTGGTTTCACAGTTGCACCATTCCTTAGCTGCTTGGGTCGCAGGGGTAAGGGGTGTCAAAGGGGTTCCTGCTCTGGGGAAATGCAGCCACATGTGCTTTCAGCAACTGTTTATGCTGGACCTGGGGCTGTTGAGGACTGGGGAACTCTCCTGTAGCAGTGACTGCTGGCATCCGTGGTGACGATGAGGTCTGATGATTCCCAGGTTACCTTCCTTCTATAAGAAGAGGAACCCCCTGGCTCTGATTTGATCCTGGCAGGGGAGATAGTATGGCAGAGGCAAGATGCTCTGCTCTCCTCTCTATGGAGCAATTCTTGACTCTATGCTCCATGGGGACTTTGCTGTTCCCCTGGTGCTCTCCAGTCCATTTCCTCAGTCACTCCAAACAAAATAAACTTACTTGTTGTTTTGATTCCTTTTTGTGAGGGGGATGAGTGCCAAGCAACTCTAGTCAGCCATCTGCTGACATCACTTCCCATCAGTCTTTTCAATTCTAGCCACTGTGATATATGAGAGCTCTAATGTGTTCTTCGAGATGAAAAGAATAAAGCTTTTGATCATTTGCACCACCCAGATCACCACCACATCCACAATCATAACACCAAAAATGGAATCACATCCACAATTATGATACCCAAAATGGAATCATATAAAAAGTACAAATTAAGGAACTCTATGTTTCTAATACAGAGGCTACCACTGCTTATCAGACATGTGACTCCTATCAAAAGTTGACTTGTGTATCTTGCAGTAAGGGAGCTCACATTGCATGGGATGTGACTCCTGTGCCACATGGACAGACTGACAACACCGACCAGTTGATCCCTCTTCCTGAGGATATCAGTGGTACCTCACTGTTGCTGATACTTTTTCAAGTTACGCTATTGCTGTTCATCAGTCACTGATAGCCACAACCTTGTAGCCCTTAAAACTAATCGATTTCATATTTCTTACTTCTCCAGACCATCTATAATCTGACATAATGCACCTTCTATCATAAAAGCCACTCAAAATTGGGATGATGGTTATTCGATGGCCCTTCCATGCTCCTTAGCATCCACAAGTATCTGGTATATTGAGCACTGAAATCCTCCTCAAATATCAATTTTAAAAGATTTCTAAATCTGCCTCCCTCATCCACTCCTGTTTCATGCACCATCTTTAAGCAGTTCCCCTTCACAGCTGCTTCCTCAGTAATGATAAGGATTTTTTTAAAAAGGAGTTATACAGAACTACTTTAAAAATTCAGAATTCCACCCTGACTATTCCTGGACATGATCGTTCTTTCTTTCCCCAATGGCAACTCCAAGCTGAAGGTAACAAGAAATAACTAGCTGAAACACAGAATAAAGAAAAAAGAGACTCTGTAGTCTACCATTTCTTCAAATAGTTGAAGGTGTATGTTCTTAGTAACAATTTTAACTAGAAAACTTAGCACTATCTTCTAATGAGGCACTTCAATGTTATTTCATGAGGCAAGGCATTTGCACAATAAATATGCCCTAGACAGACACCAGTCACAATGTAGTTTAGTAACAAATTTCAACTGTACAGACTCCACTTGTGTCCTGGCAATGATAATCAAGAGAAAATAAATACAGCCAATACTGACACTAAAAAGTATATTAAGAAATACTTTCAAAACGTTCTTCTTAAGAAATTTCAACCATGAAATTTAGAAATGCCTAAACACAGGATTCTAAGATGTAAAAAGATAGGCTTTGTGTCATCTAATACACATAAGGCGGTATTCTAAATGTGTAACTTCACATTAAATTATGTCTTCTAAAATACAATAAGCAAATAATTTTGGAATTTTATTTGCAAAAATTTTCCCTATATGAACTTCAGTAATGAAGAAGGAGTTAATTTACTTTGAGGCATAATACATAAATGTCTTCTTTTAAAATGCATCATTTGCTCTTTTGAATTTAGAGTTCTATACCTTAATAAACCCATAAGAGCAAATGTACCTCTGATAATGTTTACCTAGAACTCTCCACATCCTCTTTTTCTAATACAACATGATTCACATACATGTTTATTCAATGCATATTTCGCATTGAACACTCCTTTGTTCATTGTGGGTTATTGAATTTACACATAATTAAAATGGCTCTTCTAGAGAGTATAATTGTATGGCAAGTTACACTATGACAAATCTCTATGTCATCTACAATATTTACTATTTACTATTTTTAAATTATATTAAAATGCAAAAGACCTAGAATGAAAAAAAAGAAAGCATTATCTGAAGATATTTTCTTTTGCCAATTTGGATAAAAACAACTATCCAAAACAATATATAACATATACATTGAGCTGAATATCAAATTATGAACAGCCTTCATCCCTTTTTATTTTACTTTTATTATATAATTAGTACATGTTGTTTTAATTAGAAAACAATCAAACTATTGATACTGGGATATAAGCTCACAGACATTTTATATTCATATGCTCATATAAAAAACATAATTTTTAAAATAATATTTGTATCAAGTATACATTCTTTTTATAACCCTTTTCACATAAATCATGCCCCTTACATATGAAATCCAATTCACATGTTTTGTATTTAAAATATTTATCAAAGTTTAAGTACTGTCAAGTTTTATAATTATTCAAGATAATGATGCATTGCAACACATGTTTTAAAAAGGAAAAGCCCAATTCATATAATTTCTCAAATACTTCAGAATATAAACCTAACTTTTTTTTAGGAATTTTAAATGAGTTTTCATTTAAAATTCCTAGCAACAAATATTAGCCACAACTAATGAGGGGAACAGCAGATTTTAATTAAGTCTTTACATGATATAATGTCTTACAAAGTAGTTTCCAAAGTAACATTGAGACACATTAACAGTCTCACTAAGAAAAAAAAAAATTATGTGCATTTGCTAAACAGCATTTTGAAACATTTCCTATCATACAGAAATCTCTGATTATTTGAAAAGAAATATCCTATTGATATTGTGCCAGGAGAAATACCTGAGAAATCTGGTAGTACATTCTGCTACCAAAGAACTATGTTACAGGGAAAAAAAATATAGTCATAAGATAAATTTGAGTTGTATACCTTTAGAAAAAGCATTTGACCTCTTACAAGCTAAATTTCTTCTTTAGTAACAGAGTTACCACTGCCTTCAAATAGTTGTTTAGAGGACTACAGTTAGTTATAATGTAATGGCTTTTTAAAACCAACATTTTTTAGAGCTATTATAAAAATCAAATGTGTTTATTTAGTCCTTAGATGAATCAAACTGTTTCAAATTAAAACATTTTGGTTATTAAATAAAAAACTGCATTCTAGCACACATCCTGGAGCCCTGCCCATTTCTTTGAAAAATATATATAAGCATATGACCATACTATAGATCAGATGTCTGCAAAGCACAGCCAAGGGGACAAATCCAACTGGCTGCCTGTCTTTGTAAATCAAGATTTATTAGGACACAGCCAAGCTCGTTATATTATGTATTAGCTATGGCTGCTTTTGCATTACAACACCAGAGCTGAATAGCTATAACAGAAACCCTATAGCCAACAAAGCCAAAAGTATTTACTATTAGCACTTTACAAAAAAAGGATGCTGACCCTTGCTATAAATTGTTGTAAATTGGACAGCGTATCCAAAAGAGACTAGGAGAAGGAAAAAAATGAAAGAAATATTAAAATATGCACTTAAATGTAATCCCTCATAACACCATCCCAAAATCTTAAAAAATCTAAATCCAATTGCAACCAAAACTAAATATGAAGCTTTTGGTTACATAAAACGTAAAAATACACAAGAATACTACTAATTTAGAGTAACAAAGTATATCTTATTACCTCTTAAAATTAATTCCAGCCAATTCTATTTTAAAAGTACTTATATCTGCTGTATACAAATTATGTTTTTACCTGCTAATGGCTTGTTCCTCATCAGTTATTCCAGTCTCCCTGAATGCCCTGTTTGATTCGGCCAAACTCAAGGCAATTGCTCTCTGAAGATCATCTTTATCATCTCCAGTGAGATCAATCACATCTGAAAAGCAAAACTATCTTTCTCAAAATTAAAAGTAAAACAAAATGAAAGGTAATTCTTATTATGGAGATTTTATACCCAATAAACTCTTTAAACCAGTCAGTATCAACTAATTTTATATTTCTAAAAGCCTATCTAAAAATAAATGGAAACACATTTTTAACTGGTTATACTCGGTAACTCAATGTTCTTTTCAATAAAATATACCTAAAGCAGTAAGTAGAAATATATTTCACTGCAAAAGAATCTGTGTATTTACTATGAGGTCTCTTATTAAAAGCTAATAAGCAGAAAGACTGCTGAGAACGTTTATCAACAAAAGTTGAAATCAATGCAATTAAACATTTACATTTCTGCTTTCTGAGGTTAACCCAATCACATACACATTACATTCTGTCTCTACTACTACTGTCTAGACATTATCAAATTATAATAATTAACAATGAGCCCTCAAAAATCGATGTTTCAGAAACTGACCACAGAGGTATACATTTTTTAAATTCTGGAAGAATGTGCCAAACTATTAACAGTGGCTAACCCTGAGGAAAGGAGTTATAGGAGGAGGAAGTATAAGGATCTTTCACTTTCTATTTAAACACGTCTATACATCTGAATTATTTAATAAGCATGCAATCCTTTTAATTTAGAACAAGATTCTCACTTCACAAAAATGAAGATACAAGTGAATGAAACTAACCCTCTCCTAAAAAAAGATAATAGCCTTGATGCTATTAGTCTTAATTCTTTTTCCCAAAGAATAAAGGTTACAATACCGCCTTCAAAAAGACTTTTAATCCAATTTCCCAAAATACATTGGCAAATTTCCTTAACCCAGAAGATGCCAATGATAAATATTCCCATTATCATTTAAACAACGATAGAAACCACAGTATATTGTTAAGTAGGGAAGTGGTTAACAGGTTATAAAACAATATGATCAGAAAGAGAAACTATCTGTTATTATCTTTGCATGGTTGGGATTATGCTTATTTGTATTTTGGACATGTTTTGCCTTCATTTTACTTATGTGTAATTTAAATTTTCTTTATTTTTTAAATACAAGGTTTCACTCTGTCACCCAGGCTGGAGGGCAGTGTCATGATCATAGCTCACCGCAATCTCAAACTCCTGAGCTCCAGTGATCCTCCCGCCCTAACCTCCAGAGTAGCTAGGACTACAGGCATGCACCACTTGGCTGATTTTCTTTTTAATCTTTTATAAATAGGAGGTTTTGCTTGTTGCCCAGGCTGGTGTATTTTAGACATGTTAAAAATATTTTCTTTTGTAATCATACAATTTTAGAAGAGGAAAAAAAAAAAAAAAACAGGATAGAGGATGGAAGATAAGGTGTCTTTATTTTACCATCTGGCTAAACAGCTTTATATAGATGCCAGAAAACCATATTATATATTAAATGAAAAAAAGTAATGTATATTGATGGTTTCCAGAGTCTACTATTTTTATCCACACGTCCTCCAAACAGTAGCCTGTAAGGAGATTTAAAATATTAAAAAGAATAGCTGATCATGGAAGGAAGTGGTGGTGTATTTTACAATGTCTTTAGAGAGTATAATAAAATCCCACAAAAATGTATTAAGTAGGGCCCCCAAAAAATTCAAGCAAGTAAAATGTGAAAGATTTATATAGCACAGAAATCGAAATGGTCAATCACTTTACAGACAACAGCAGGCCAAAGGTTTTATAAATATGGCTACAAAATCCAAGTCCACTCAGACTACAGGAAAAGAGGAGTGTAACCTGGAACTGGACAGTTGAGCGTAAATATTGATGAAGCAGCAGCAAGGACTAAAAAGGTATTAAGATGCCTCATAAAAATGAAAGCTATCTCAGTTATTAAAATGGCCAAAACTTAGATAAGACAGGATAATGAAAAGCAAAAGCAATTTGAAAATCACAGAGAAGGAGAAAAACAGGTTTTAGATATGTGACTGGCAGTCAAGATTCCATTATCTCATTCTAAGTTTCCTTTCTTCAACTATAGTAACTAAACAGTTCTTTTAAAAAACAAACAAACAAAAACTATCTTCTTTATTCCCTGGCAGTTAGGGTTTTGGATGAAATTTAGGCTACATCCATTAGGATGCACTAACATGAGATTTGGAAGGCAGAAGGTGGGGGGCATCTGCTGCCTTTGGCTGTTTTTTCTAATGTTCTTGAAAAGATTTAAGTTGTTCCACAGCAGTATTCCAGGCTCCAATTTCCAGCTTTAGGAATGTCAAGAGATGGAACAGAAGTGGCAACTAGACTTTGCATTCCAATATCCAGATAGAGCTCACTGGCAATTACCTAATCCTGGCTTCCTGTTTCCTGGGCTGCAACTATGAAGTATGCTCTTGAACTCAGTAGTCCTAGAGGCAGCTTTCCTAATTGTGACAGAAGTAGCAGCTTCCCTGACCGGGCACTCCTGCAGTGATGTGGGAGTCATTTCACAAGGCTGAGCTAGAACTTTCCTCCAGACCTTCCAGTGATTCTTCAAAGAACCTAATCCCTTGTATTAAATTCCTTATTTGAAAACATCTAGAATGTTTACTGTACCATGACAAGTAAAACATATGGGCTACAGCTGAAACTAATTTAAAAGTAGCAACCACTTACACTTACAGCTTTTCCTAATTTATCAATTGTAATTCAAGCAACAAAAAGCAAAGGAACAAGATGGGTTCCCCTCCTCCAACCTATTTTATAAATAAGATAACTGAAGTTCTGAGAAATGAGGCACATCTTAAGAAGAGAGAATGGTACATAGGCTTCAAAATTTAATTCTAACTCTTAAATCCAAAGTGGTCTTTCTGCCTTCCAAGCAGTTCTTCAAATATAATCCATTGATCCTTGGGGTCCCCAGGGCCCCTCTGAAAAAAGAGAGGAAGGTCCTTAAATTAAAAATGTAATAATACTCAGATATTGTCTGTCTTTTGTACCGTAGTCACATTTGCACCAATGATGCAAAACAATAGTGAATAAAAGTGCAGCATCTTAGCACAAATCAAGGCAGCAGCACCAAGTTATGTGATTCACTGTATTAGCCACAAATACGCGCACTCACTGTTTTAAATTAAGGGGCCAAGCCAGTTTCTTTTACAATTACGTTCTTGAAGAAAAGACTAAACCTAATTTTATTAAATCTCAAACCTTGCTTTGTGTTTAATTCTAACATAAGAAGTACTTCTGCCCTATATCCAGAAAATACACTAGTGCATTGCTAAAGAAAATACACTACTGCAAAATGAGTTATAAGCTATACTGATTTTTTCATGGAAGGCGATTTTTATTTAAAAGAACAAACTACAAACTAGAATTATTCTGACTCTGGAATTTAGCAGATGTTGTCTTAAAAAAAAGTGAGCCTGTCGCTTTAAGAAAAACAAATGTATTTGTTGACAATGATTAATATAGAATTTTCAAGCAAAAATCTAAACTTTGAAAACTTGTTTCTATCACCGTGAGCTTGGTATCTTCTCAATACTTAAAGGCTTGTCTATGAGTGGTGAGAGTAACAAATGCAACTTTTTCTTATAGTAGATATTCTTCAAGCATTTAAAAAGAAGTATCTTCAAATTACCAATGCAGTGTTACAAAATCATGCATGACTAAAAGATCCATTCAAGAAGCAGGAAACATTAATGGATTTTAATGCAACATAATATGAAAAGGTCATTGATACCACCAGAGAATAATGATGTGATTTTGAATTCCACATTGCAACGAATTTTTATGAAATTACCATCTGTTAAGTTTGGGTATCGCATTAAAAGGAATATCCATTATTGGCCAGGTGCCTTAGCTGTTGCCTGTAATCCCAGCACTTTGGGAGGCCGAGGCAGGAGGATCACAAGGTCGGAATTCGAGATTGACCGGCCTGGCCAACATGGTGAAACCCCTTCTCCACTAAAAATACAAAAAATTAGCCAGGTGTGGTAGCACCTGTAGTCCCAGCTACTAACGAGGCTGAGGCAGAAGAATTGCTTAAAGCCAGGAGGTAGAGGTTGCAGTGAGCCAAGATCATGTCGCTGCACTCCAGCCTGGGTGGCAGAGACTCTGTCCCCCCCACCAAAAAAAAAAAATATCCATTATAATCTGATTGATCAGTTAAAATACTCCTCCCTCTTCTAAATTATTTGTGTTAAGCTAGATTTTCTTCACAAACTTCAACCTAAACAACTTAGTACAATAGAATGCAAACCTTCAGAGGCACATTGGAGATACTAGCTCTCCTCTAACATGACAGACATTCAAGACTTGCAACGATATAAAGCAATGTTCTCTTCTCACCATTTTGTTTCAGAAAATGTATTTTTCATAAAATGTTATTTATGTAAACATAACAGATTGATATTTTAATATGAATAGACTAAGCTTTTCTGTTTTAATTTCTAATATAGATTACTTTACATACACAAAAGCTCTGAGGTCCTCAATAATTTTTCTGAGTGTAAAGGGGTACTGAGAGCAAAATTAACAAGAATCACCATCTACTTCATGTTCTTAGACATAAATGTTTTTTATGAAACAAATCATATTTGAAAATGGTTTTGTTTTTTACAATGCAGTTTTAAAATTTTTGAAGAAACGGCAAAAGAAAAAGATCAGGAGATTGTATGTATACAATGACTATTTCTTCCCTCATTCTCTAGGAGAAAAAAAAAATCAGAAGACCTGATTACATGATTTCTGCATGGCAATAATCATTGTGGCAAAGCCTGAGTGTAGCAGCAATAGTAGCAGCTCTCTTTAAATAGAATATTCACTCTCCATTTTGCCCCCCCCCCCACCTTGGCCAGCCACACACATTCATATTACCTTCCTTGCCTTTGAATCCTTATATCTTGTACCTTACACGGGTGTAACAGGATAAAGCTGCTTGTGGCAGAATGGCCACACTAAATGGCTCAAGCTACTCCAGCCTCTCCTAGCATCTCCAATAGCTGAGGGGTTCAGAATATAGGCACAACTGTACCCTAGCTGGGAATTTAAGCCTCCAATCCCTGGTATAGAGGAAAAGTAATCTTTAATGCTGGAAAAGTTGGTTGAGACCAGAGACTAACAGTCTTTACCTGAAAAGCTTGGACTTTTTCCTTTAAGCAATGGAGGAGGTTTATTTATTATTTTAATTTCATTGTAAATGTAACAGTTTTCTCCATGATCTTCCTATTACTCCATAAAGCTACTTCTTTTCACAGGGTATTTTCTAATATGACAATCCTGAAAAATAGCTCAATCCTGAAAGATACTTCATATACAGTCTTCACATGCAATCCTGAAAGACACCTCACATATCAAAAGAAATCCTGAAAGATACCTCACACACCAAATTCATATGATTTTTAAGACCAAATATTAAAAAAGTAAAATGTTATTACAACAGAGTAGTTAAATCCAATGTCTTCTTTTTCTGGACTTAGTGGAATAAATTTGTTTAAAACTTGCAATGAATTCTCAATTTTGTAATAAAAACTAGCGCTCAGATATTCTCATATGCTTACAAGAAACAGAGAATAAGCTTGGCTGTAAACAACTTCTAACTGGTACAAAGTAAGTTATAAAAAGTTAGTCTTTGTGTAAAACTTTGATCTCAATGCCAGAGCATTATTAATATTCTCTTATCTGTGTCAAGGCAAGACCTTGGTAAAACACTAAAAACATTCTTTTTAACTATCCCTTCTTCTAGCATTAGCATGAACACAATTCAGTAGCACACACATGGGAAGAGTTAGCTGGGTACCACTGTATAAAATCACATATTACAAATGCATCTAAGCAGCAATTTACATTTTTAAGAAAGTCCAAAATAAAACACTTTTCCTGTAAAGTCAGAAATACATACCAAAACATAACACTCATCCTACTAAATCTTTCACTTTCAATAAAATACCATTTGAGTAAAACTACCAACTACCAAACATTTCTCTGCTAACTCCAAAATACATGCCACTCATCAACTTACCAATGAATTAAGACTTCAAACATAATATATGCATTGTTCATAACTCATAATTCACTTTCCCATGAAAATACATTAAATGGGAACATGAATTATGTAAGTGAATCTTATTTGAACCTGAGGCTTCTAAGTAAGTTGACAAAAGCCTAGTTGGCCCATTATCCAGTTAAACTATTACATATGTAAAGATTATGAATTCAAAGAAAAATATCTACACAGGCTAAACCTAGGGGAAATACTTTTTTTTAAAAAATCCAAGTTTATATTTATGGTCAGCAAAGATTTCTAAGTAAGAGAGTGACATAAGCAGAAAAAACTGTTTGACAGTGAGGAGTTTGAGAAGAGTTGAAATAAGAGTATGTAGCAGGAACAGAGCAACTGAAGGGAAAAATCTACATACCAAAACTGACAGATCTACAAACCAAATGGTTGTTTTGGGAGACTGGTAGAAGAGCTATTTTTAAAAAAAAACCAAACAAACAAAAAACCCAGACCACCAGAAGAATGGAAATACCCTTAAGAAAGAAAGGCAAATATGAACATCAGGATGTGCAGCAAGAGATCAGAAACTAGAATACTGCCATTCTTACCCTCACTCACTCAGCTTCAACAAGGCTGTGTCCTCACTACTCATCTCAAGGGCCAACACACTGCTTCATCAGGCCCTGGCCTGGATGCACAGCTTTCAGAGAGCCACAGAGTTCATGCTCACACTTCACTCAGGTATCTGTACAACTGTGAGCTCTTCCACACTACCTAAAATCACGTATTATCCTATGCCAAGCCAACAAGCACACCCCCATCATCTTTTTTGTCTATGCCCAGGTCCACTGTTCGTCATGAACTGCTTATTACTATCTGACACTGTTTATTGTATACTGTCTGTCTTCCCTCTATGTAAACAAAGACTCTGCATGATTGAGAGTACTTGACACATATTACACAATCAATAAATATTTGTTAAAGAAATAAAGATTAATACCTAGACTACAGAATACAGATAAAAATTAGTGAGTCATCTTCCTAATTAGAAGATGAGAACATATTCTTTATCCAAAATTTTCTCTAGTAAGTGAAAGAGTAAACAGCACAGTAAGGAATCAGGTTGAAACAATTGTTAAAAGCCAGAAGACATAAACAAAGTAAATTGCTTCCCACTCCACTCCTCCATTCTCCCTTGCTCTCAGCTTCCTTCAGATGTTCCTATTTTTCCAATTTTCTCACTGTTAAATTCAGATTCTCTAACAGAGTGTCGTAAATTAGAACTTTCTCTTATGGAAATATACCATTTATTTGCACTGATAACATGGTAGCCACCAGAACTGCGCATTTAAAGTGCAACTAAGAAACAAAATTTCAATATTATTTCATTTTAATTGCCACGTGTGACTAGTGGCAGCTGTATCAAACAGCTCAGCTTTAAATGGTCTAGTTCTGTTTTTAATAATAGCTGCTAAAATCATAGCGGCAGCATTGGCAAGTAAGGAAAATAAGTAGTGAGGGACTCATTCCAGAGTTTTGTCATTAATTCTACTACTTTTTCCATTTTGGTTGTGAAAAAAAGTAAAATTAATATCCCACATTAGTCAACAAAAGTGCAAAGATCCATAGCTATCATTCTAACCCAAAACTAAAGAAAATTCATCGTTATATGAATCATTCTATAGTTCACATCTAATGAAATGCATCTAATCAATCTGAAGCACCTAATTGCACCTATCAGTTGGAACTAATTTTCACACCATTTAGCATCTCATTTTTTAAGCTTCATCTTGACTTTTTGTGAGCTGTCAAAATAGTTTTATGTATCAGAAATGCCTAGGGCAAAAGAGATTCAAGTTTTATTGCATTATTTTTTTTTTCTAAACGAAGTTACTTGGGCCATGGGGAAAGTATCAATGTTCAATTAATAAAATTCTAAACTGTTTAGCTTAAGTGAATTATCAATAAGTATAAAAGCACATTCAGAAGTGGATCTATTTATCACAGTTTAAACCACTATTAATGTGGTCATGCAAGGTGGACATAACTAGAATTCTAGAACAGAACCTCAAAAAATTTTTTCCTTTCTATGCAATCTTTACAAATAATTCAAGGTGCTTTAGAAAAAAGAAACACGGATTATAAATTTTTGAAGTCTTACCACCTAACACTCATTCCAAATTTCACACCAGTTTCTCTAAAACTTAAGTCAATATGAGGCATTACTTTCTGTGTTAAAATTACCTACCCAAATCCCTCTTATCTTTGGATCCATATTTTGATTGCCCAACTGTAGCACATCTTGTTCTGGGAAGCATATACTGTTTTTTTCCTGTTTTAAAAAAGTTCAAAAGAATTTAATGGTCTTGAAATAAAGAGTATTTCTATTAGGTTTCAAATTGGGCAAAAGCCCTGTATGGTCATGTCTATGACAGAGTTTGCCATGACACAAAAACTTGGCGGAATCTCTCCTCTGCCTATTAATCAGACCTATAATGCTCAACACCTGGCATTGTGTTCTAGTCTCATTTTCATTTGTGTTTTTGACAACAAAACTGCAAAACAATTTTATTCTCAATTTAAGCCAGGGACAAGAGGCACTCATTTGATAAACTATAATATTCTATCTAGACAGGAGATGCAAGTAATAAAAAGTTAACTAGAATTATTGCTTATTACAGTACAAATGATTTGGGCTTTTTCCCAGAATTCAATAGAATTACAGTATGGAATGTAATGAAGCAATACAAAGACATCAGGCATATGACTTCTAAACTCTTTATTATGCAGAGCACAAGTTTTCCTTGATATGTCTCTTTTTTCTCTTAAAAGTGAAAGGTAAAAATACACCCAAAAGGCATATAATTGTCCTACTAACTATTGAAAATATATTTACTTCTTCAATATTAAAGGAAGGCTCACAAATGTGTTTTTCAAATCAAGTGACATACTTTAGCCTCTGACATACCAGGCATGCATAAACAAAAATTTCTCCATATGCCCCAAAGATAACTTCCATGTGATATCAGTTTAAAAACTAAATTTTTCTAGTCAGAAAAAAAAAAAAAAAAAAAGTGTCATTCCTTCTGAAAGAAACAGTCCATTGTAAACAGTGATATTCTAGCTAGTACCAACAAAGGGGTATAAAGTATTTGGTATCAGAGATTTTACTTCAGAAGACAGATGTTTTGTCAGCACTGCAACCAACAGATGATACACTTAAAGTTAGCATGACTTTGCTTATGCTTGAACCCTGGTTTTAAGAGATTTTATACCTAAAAAAGAAGAATGGAAATAATTGAAAATAAAAATCCCTGCCATATTTGAAAAAATTAAGTGAAACTGTGGTCAACTTTTTATTGTTTTATTTATTTATGTATGTATGTATGTATGAGACAGTCTCGTTCTGTTGCCCAGGCTGGAGTGTATGTATGTATGTATATATGTATGAGACAGTCTCGTTCTGTTGCCCAGGCTGGAGTGTATGTATGTATGTATGTATGTATGTATGAGACAGTCTCGTTCTGTTGCCCAGGCTGG
Source organism: Sapajus apella (assembly GCF_009761245.1). Lineage (NCBI taxonomy): Eukaryota > Metazoa > Chordata > Mammalia > Primates > Cebidae > Sapajus > Sapajus apella. Next base: position 28,041,788 of record NW_022436948.1, read on the forward strand.
AGTGTAGTGGCATGATTGTGGCTCACTGCAACCTCCACCTCCCTGGTTCAAGCAATTCCCCTGCCTCAACCTCCCAAGTAGCTGGGATTACAGGTGCACGCCACCATACCTGGATAATTTTTTTTGTGTATTTTTAGTAGAGATAGGGTTTCACCATGTTGACCAACCTAGTCTCGAACTCCTGACCCCAAGCAATCCGCCTGCCTCGGCCTCCCAAAGTGCTGGAATTACAAGCATGAGCCAACATGCCTGCCTGTGGTCAACTTTTAAGTAACAACGTATTTCATAAAAAATGGACAAAGTGCTCAAAAGAGTTTTTATATCTATAACAATCCCTTGAAAACTCTCACATTCTGATCTGTTCTTTATTTCTACAGCACTTAGGTAGTTTTTTTTTTTTTTTTCTTTTTCCCCCAATAGAGGCCTACATTTGAATATATATCCATTTATAATTATTTTCTCTTTCTGTCCCACATGTAAGTTTTACCACACCTTCCAAGAATTAAAAACACACAACTTCATTTCTTCTCAACAGTAACTGCACAGTCATTTTTAAAGAGTATTTTTTTAGTACCTGCTGAAATGCATGACATCTTCTCACTTTTTCAGTTTTAAACCATGTAACACTGTACTACTGCACTACTGGCACAAATGATTAATGGAAAAGTATTACTGTTATTCCATCATCTAATTTTTCTCCAGTTTGATACTACTATAATGAAATCACCACATTAAATTCCTACAACAGTTTGCTGTCAATAATCTCAAACCAACTTTATGGACACACTATCCCAATTAGCATCCTGGCTAGAAGGAAAGCACTTAACACATATTATGTATTATATATTTTATGGATAAAGGAACCACAACAGCAAGCAAGTTACTCAATATGACAATCAGTTGAGATGACATCAGAAACTTCATTTCTCGACCTTCTATTCCAAGTGGAAAACAAAATTACTTCGTGAATATTTGTCAAGAGATCCACAAACAAACAAAAAAGCTTTAATTATCAACAAATGCGACACTGAAATTATCAACAAATGCCTTCTGAAATTAGGTTGCCTTCTCCCTAAGAGACCCTATTCAATTTTTTTTTTTTTTGTCCTCCATAACATTTTCACTATTTCCTATCTAAAATCTTAAACAGCCTTATGCAATATTTTCTCACTTTGCACAGCAAATATCTTTTGTGTATGACATATATAATCTTAATTTTCCCCTTTTCTATACATATACATCATGTCACCAAGTATACCACCTATATTAAGCGTTCACAACAACAATGATCTCTGTTTAGTCAATTTACTGTTTGCATCACTTAAACCAGGAGCCTTTTAGCAAAAATTATCCTTTTCCTTTTCATCACCTATCTAGTTTCTTTTTCCCCTCAAGTCTTAGAACTTTGAAAGATCTGAAATATTATTCTTACTAATTTTTCTGATATTTATACCACTTCTCTTTCAACTTTTTGCAAAAAAACTTCTCAACTTCATTATCTTTCAAAGAGCTTTACTGCACATATTATCAAAAATAACTAAATGAACATTTTTTGAGCACCACTAATGTTCAAGCAAATAATTCCAAAATAACAGAGTATTCATTAAGACAGAAGCATGTCCTGGATGCTGGAAAAGCACGTGGTCTTAGCTAGAGGCCAGGAAAAGCATTCTCCAGCAAGCAGCTCTTTAGCTAAATATTTCAATACCAGAATATATTAGGCTAGGGAGGAAAAGGCCAGAGTGCATTCAAACAGAAGGAACAGCACAGGTAAAGACAGAGAAATTAAATAGCAGTGAGTACATGAGAACTTCAAGCCATTCTGTATTATTATAGTATTGAATGACAGGAGAAAAACAGTGAAAAATGAGGCTAAAAATGTGGAAGGGGTCCAATTCACAGTTTGCCTTGAACTTAAACGTTAAACGGGTCTGTCATATGTATGCAACAAAAATTATCCCATCACCTATTAACTGAGATAGGAATAGTCTAGTTTCCTCTGACACAAGATCATCTTTGTATCCTGAAAACTAGAAATTAAAATATTTTATCAATAAGCATTAATAAATCTCTATGTAAATGAGCTCTTTTCAGGTTGCTTCCTAACTTTGAGAATGTCTATAAACAAAATAAGAAATTCTCTCCAAATATGTTAATAATCAAACTTTGCAAATCCATAATGTATAAAAATAACTATTTTTTATGTAGCACAATTATTAATCTATGACAGTAACTGAACATATTTTGAAAAACTGTGCACTACACAAGTTTAAAGTATTCATATTATGAAGAAAAATTTAAGTCCCACATACAATCTTCCACATGTATGTATTTGTGTGTATCTCCAAAAGAATGCTTTTCCCTAGTTTTCTTTTTTGGGATGAAAGGCAATTTTGTTACACAATAATAAACTTCTTCACCAAAGCTTTATTTGAAAGCAGGGGGAAAGGGAAGGAAAATTTTATTAAATGGTAAACCTATCAGTAATTAGAAATAATATTTTAACTTCAAAAGTAATACTAAAACCTCTACCAATACTAAAAATCTACAAAATAGCTGTCCCCGTTAAAAATTCTAGTTCTTCCTTTTATGAATATATCTGCAGCTATTCCATATTTCAAAACAATAAATACTATATGAAATGCTCCATGAAAAAACTATATAACTTAGATAAAATCTTTTCCTTATAATCTGATAAAGATAATATATGCTCCTTTCAATTATACTAAAAAGAACTAAGGTTAATAGAGCTCTTCTTTGGTTCTTTACCTTTGGTTAAGCAAATAATATATTACACCAAGGAAAATTTGTCAGTATATTTCCTTTAAAATAATAAGAAAGGAAAGAAAACTTACTTGTATCTGCTTGGCTTCCCACACTTATGTATCTGTCATTGCCAGGAAGTGCTGTTTGGTAGTAAGTTGTCTCCTCCTGCTGAGGGGTCTTAGCATTCTTTGCAGTAAGGAAAGCCACCGCTAATTCCAAGTTTCCATTACTATCCTTCAAAAATCAAGAAAGGAATGCCAAATGTTTTGAAATAATTTTATACATTCACAAAAAATTTATACAATATTCTCCATAACTAATACTCTAGAACAAATCTGCTTTAGATTTGAAAATTATATATGATTCTAATTTTATAGTGTAAATGCATCATAAAGTATACAATATCAACAGTAATACTCTTTTTACTAATTAAATCTGATACAATGTAAAAATCATCTCTAATTTCTTAGTCTTTCATTACTTTCCTATCTGCTTAATAAAAGACAACCACAAACTTACACTTTTGGAAAAAAAAAAAAAACAAAAAAAAAATGTCTTCTGGAACTTGCCATATGAAAGAGTGCAATATGAGTATTTAAAATAATACTTCTACAAACAAGGACAATAAAAGATACTCCTTTTGATATGGGTGCTAGATACATTCTTAGGGGCAAACATGCAGAAGTCAAGGACTCATAGGAAGAAAATGGCAAAATGTGCTTAAGGGCTTGATAATATGGAGACACACACAGAACTCTAGACAGAAATAATACTGTCAAGATGACAATCCTACCCAAATATAAACATTTTACACAGTTCTCATCAAAAGCACACCTGAATAAAATGATTCTAAAGCTCATTTAGAAGATAGCAGAGGCCAGAAAAAGAATTTTTAAAACAGCAAAATGAAAAGAGACTTGCCCAGTTACATCTTTATATTCTCTGCATGGTTGACAACCAAAAAACGCTAGCTAAGACAGTTGCCTGAAACAACACAGGAAACCCAGATATTCATAACAAAGCTAATCTTTGTAACAGAAAACCAGAACATAAAAGGCTCTGTAGGTTTCCTAAGAACTTAGACATGCACATGGGTGTAATAAGAAACGAGTGGAGTGTTCTGGAAAGGAATGACATAGTATGACATTTTAAAAGGTTCACTCTGACTATATATTAAGAATAGACTACAGGAGAGAAAGTGCAGAAGAGTCCAATATTATTGCTATCATATTAAATGTGGGACATGACTGTAGGATCAGGATGATTCCAAAATTTAAGGACTGAGCAGCTGGCAGAATAAAGCCGCCAAAACCTACCCCAATTCCAATTCTAGCAGTCAGTGATGAGAGAAGTAAGAGTGCAGTTTCAAAAGCACCACCACTTTCAGGTATGCTATCTGTCATGAGCATCAGAAGATTCCTAAGTGACTCATCCAAAATGTAAGATACACTATTGTTAAAGAAGTAAACAAATCATAAATCTCGATGATGACTAACATTTATTGAGCACGTACTAGATGCCAAGAAATATGTTTCTCATATAATTTAAAAAAAAAAAAAAAAACTAACACAGCAGGAATTTACACAAATTTAAGTTCATTTACTTTTTAGAGCTAAAATACATTCTCAAATTAAAAGTACTGAAATTAATCAATGATGTTATGGATGGTGCCCAAAAGGAGACTTCTTGTCAGTTTAAGACTAAGATAGTCAACTCATGATGAAACATCTTAGAAATTTATAATGGGCAACAATTAAGCTTTAAATACACTCTTTTCCCCCAGCTACTGGTAACTGAAACAAAAACTTTGGAAAAATTAAAATTTAATATTAAAAAAAAAACTATATACACACAACTTACATCACAGGAAATGCAGATAAGACTTAATTGGAGCTATATATTTCCTAAGTTTAAAAAAAAAATGTGAATTACCCAAATTTATCCTGGCAAGGTGATAGGCTATGGCCTCACACTCAGTAACATATACGGAAAAGGTAGTTTCTGAAAACAGACATGGAATTTAGTGACAATATCTATCAGAATAAAAAAAGACTAGCAATTATCTAAATGTCATAATCATAAAAATTGAGGTAGAACACTTCTACATCCTCTCCAAATCCTTAGAGTGGCTTCATGCACCCAGCATAAAAGCTCTAATACTACTAGTTCATGATATTCCTGATGGGGGAATAAGGTGAAGCAAAGCTTCTAGTAAAAGAAGCATAAATTAAGTCTGCCACCTTGGGATCAGGCTGCCTTGGTTTCTACTCCAAGCTTTTCCATATACAGGCTGTGTGATCTTGGGCAAGTTACCTTAACTTCTCTGTTGCCTCATCTTTTCAAAAGGGGGATGAAACTAATACTTATCTCATAGAGTTGTTATTAGGATGAGCTAGCCCACATAAAGTACTTAAAATACTGCCTGGTAGTACTAAAAGTTTAATCAGTACTAATTATTATAATGACTTTTATTACAATCACCTAATAGATTATTTCTAAATAGACAAAAAATAGATAAAAATAGATAAAAAACTTCTGGGGAGTGGTGGTGGGGGGGGGGAGGAAAAAAAAAAAAAAAAAAAAGTCTATGTTAAAACCAAGTTCCAAAGGACTGGAGCTGTGTATATGACTGTAATGGCAAAAATGCTGTATTGTGTTTAGTCTATAGTGGTAATATTCAAATAAGCTTAAAATACGGTACAGTTCTATTTCTTAAATAGCTTTCATTCACTCTTTTTCAAAGTGAGTATACACGTGATATGACTCATTTGGATGTCTGTGCGAAAATGAAGGTACAACTAAGACATGACAAAAGTGATGCATTTTAGTTGTTGCCTATAGTGAAAAGTTTGAAATTGAATGCTTTTAACTTAGGGTGTAATTAGCTGAATAGGTGCAAATTTATATTTCTGCTTCTCAGGAGAAGAAAAATGTAAACTTTAGGCCTTTTATTAATTTTCTATTTTCTATTTTCCCCTTCTCTTAACACCTCTTCCTCTAATACACCCCACCTTGCACCCTCATTTAAACTCTAAAATCATAGCTCTTAAAAGTAAAACCATTCTGCACAAAAAGCATTTCATATATAGAAAGACACTATCTGTCACTCTAAGGTATCGTGGACATCAGACTGCTAAAAACTAACATGCTCAAAACTGCAATAATTGAGGATTTTACTTTACCAAAATCCATTCTCATATCTCTAAAACTACCACATGGTTTAATAAAAATAAAAAATAAAAAACTTCAACTATCAAATATAACACATACTAGAGATAAGCATATACCACAAACTGTATATCATAAAACAGAGGCCATACCTTCAAGGCTTGCTGTAGTATTTGGGTGTCATTAATCCCGGTAATTTCTCTCAGTTGATTCAAAAACGTCTGCTGGTGCTAGAGGGAGGAAAAAACCAAAATCATTATATTCTCAATTCTGAAAATATACAAGGAAAACAAATGACCTCTGGTTTTACAAACAAACAAACAAACAGAATAAACTAGGATAAAAAAGGAAAATGAACTTAAGAAACACCAAGCAACTTCCTCCTTCTAGAAAGAATGAATCATGCTGTGGAGAACTCTTATGTCATTCTCATGTTTCAAAAGGTAACTTCCCTACATTACTCCCCAAGAAGTTTTACTGAATTAGCAGTTTCCGTCCCATTCTTCACCCCCTCATTTATGCCACCTAACAAGAAAAGCAGTCATATCCATGATGGTTAAGCACAAGGAGAGAAACACCTTTGAAAAAGACACACTTTTGGTAGGACATAATTATACCATGGAGATCCTCAGATCTACTTAAAAAAAGAGGATCATTTCACTGTCCAATCTGTCATAAAAGATTATAAACTGAATAGATCTTTTGCCCCCATTTGCTTCAGTTCTTTATATGCTTTGGCCTATATAATTGATTACATACTACATTGCAGTAGAGAGAAAAAGAGAGAGACAGAATTTCACTATCAAACTCTCCCCTGATAGCCCCTAAATAAAAACCAACTTCCTCCCCACATCTCTGTATTTCTTAAATTTCCCAACACTATAAAACAGTACCATGAAATATATAAATCACAATGGATATCATAGGAAAAGCAAACCTAATCAATAGAATAGATTAGGATCTACTGAAATTTTTTTAAAAAAGATGTTTTACATTTATCTCAATAATAATTCAGTCAGGAATCTTCAATGGATACTACAACCACTGAATGAAAGTTTGATCAGGAACAGAATATTTACATCATTTTAAATTCTATTCCTATAAATTATAAAGGGAGAAAGAATAACTTTATTGTGTTAACAGCAGCAAACCCATATGAATTTGACCAAGAGGTCTAAGGCAGAGTGAGAGATCACGGCAAGTTTTTAGAGCAGGAGTGAAAGTGTATTAAAAAGCTTTAGAGCAGGAATGAAATGAAGTAAAGTACACTTGGAAGAGGACCAAGTGGGCAACTTTGAAGATCAAGTGAACAGTTTGACCTTTGACTTGAGGTTTTATACACTGGCATGCTTCCAGGGTTTGCGTTTCTTCTCCCCTAATTCTTCTCATGGGGTGGGCTGTCCACAGGCACAGTGGCCTGCCAGTACTGGGGAGGAGCTGCATGCACCGTGTGTTTACTGAAATCGTGCACATGCTCATTTGAGGCGTTTTTCCCTTACCAGTTGGGTGCTCCTAGAGGAAGAGCATAGGTCAATTAAACTCCACCATTTTGCCTCTTAGTGCATACATGCTTGAGCCCATTCACCCAAATCCTGGGATCTTATCAGGAAGCTGCTGATCACCAGTTTCAGTTGTTTTGTTTTGTTTTGTTTGGAGATGGATTCTCTCTCTGTCACCCAGGCTGGAGTGAATGTAGTGAAGAGGCACGATCTCCGCTCACTGAAACCTCCATCTCCCGGGGTCAAGCAATTTTCCTGTCTCAGCTTCCAGAGCAGCTGGAACTACAGGCGCCCACCACCACGCCCGGCTAATATTCTTATTTTTAGTAGAGACAGGCTTTTACCATATTGGTCAGGCTGGTCTCAACCTCCTGACCTCAGGTGATCTGCCCTCCTCTGCCTCCCAAAGTGCTGGGATTACAGGCATGAGCCACCAAGCCTGGCCTCAGGTGTTTCTATCTATTGGGAGACTGGCTGGCACCAGTTGTGACCAATTATTATTTTAGAGAGACTGTTAATAACAGCCTGACCATGGCCTGATGGTTGCCTGACATTCCTGGTGGGGAGGCCCTCTCCTGCCTTGCTCATGTCTGACTAGCTATCTACTGTAACAATAGTGCAAAACCTGAGAGTCACCACCTTAACCAAGAGATCAAAGTTAGTATTACCAATAATGGGATAAAATGGCAGTGCATGCCTCCCGATACTCTATAATCTATGATATTGCCCTGCCGAAAATGCACAACCTAAATTTAATTTTAAGGAAGCATCACACAAACCCAAACTGAGGGATACTGTGAAAAATAATTACTCTATTATCTTCAAAAATGGCTATGCCTTGAAAAACAGATGGAGTCTCCACACTAAAGGAGACTAAAAAAGCATGTCAGCCAAATGGGGAGCTGACTGTAGCCCATACCAAATGTTATGCAGAATATTGTTGGAACAACTGGACAAATATGAATATGGAGCACTTAGTAATGACATTTTATTAATATTAAATTTGGAATTTGATAACTCCAGTACAGTAACTCCAGAGAGTATCTTTTTTATTAGGAAACATATCCTGAAGAATTTAAGTGGTAAAGGGGCATGATGCCTGCAACTTACTATCAAATGCTTTGGGGAGAAAAAAAGTTATGAAGTCCTGTGTGCTAAGTTTGCACTTTTAAATTTGAAATTTCAAAATAAAAAGTTTTTGAATGTTCTGTATTCAGCTTTGTTGACATTAAATTGTAAATTGTGCATTTCAAAACATGCTTGACAATTTAAATACTGTAAAATACATATTTTTAGAAGTCTAAAAAGTCTAAGAAGTCCTAAACAAATTACATGAAAGGTTTAAGATAATGCAGCCCAAATATCTTTTACAGAAACCGTATGTATTAGGTAGAAACTACATTCAGCTACATTTAACAGATTCCCAACTAAACTGCAGCTCCAACACTCTGGAGTGTCTTTCTTTTCTAACTTAGGAGACACAATGGGCACTCCAGACCTAGTAAGGACACCCAGAATGAAGTCTTTATGTAGAACATTCATCAGAATATGTCTGTCACTCCATGGTCTCCACCTCCACTGTCCTGTCCATCCAAGTTCTAGGTAGGATAAATGGAAGGGCAAAGGACAAAAGGTGTCTGCCAAATGAATGGGACTCCTTTAACAAGCCCCACTTACAAACTTCCACTTACAAAAGCATCACAAAGCACAAAACAGTTGTGTGGCAAATCACAGCTGCAAAGGAGACTGGGAAATGCATTTTTTGGATAGGCAAAGGCTGCCCTTCAAAATGAAATCAGGGTTATATTATCAAAAAGAAAAGAATGTTTACTGGATCGGCATTGTCAGTGACTGCCACACCATCAAAGAACTTTCACTTCCATAAAAATATTTTTACAGAGCTGGGATAACGAGGACTAACGATACATATTAAAGTACACAGAGACATATAAAATACCAGGAAGTATCAAAATGTTGAATAAAAGAACTGCCAAATTTACAGACCTGCAATGAGAAAACTAAAATTCTCTTTAAACCTATCAGTTTTTATACCGAAAACCAAAAATAAAATTTGAAGCCCCCTCCCTGTCCTGCACCAACCCCCTACCATCTGAATGAACTTCAAGGCACTCTAAAATTTAACCCAAAAGACTGGTTCAGGCCATGACTACAAGTGGGGGTGAACATGCCTCGTTATACCTTTCCAGCACTAACGTAAACACAGACCTTAAGTCCAGTAAGAAATATTTTCAGTCTATTCTCTCTAAAGCCTGCTACTTGGAGGCTTCATTTCCATGATAAAAAACCTAGACCGCCACAACCCTTTATCTTAACCCAGACAGTCCTTTCTATTAATAACTCAGCCAGTTGCCAATCAGAATATGTTTAAATCTACCTATGAACTGGAAGCCACCCCGCGACCCCACTTTAAGTTGTCCCACCCTTCCAGACTGAATCAATGTGAATCTTACAAATTGACTGCTATGTCTCCTTAAAATGTATAAAAGCAAGCTGTACCCCAACCACCTTGGGCAAATTTTGTCAGGACCTCCTGGGGTTGTGTCATGGTCACATACTTAACCCTGGCAAAATAAACTTTCTAAATTGATTGAGACTTGTCTTAGATACTTTTTGGTTTATACTACTTTCATTTAGAAAATTACCAATAACTAGCAATAGAATCATGACTAAGTTATACAGTACCCAATATTATGAATTAAAGGGATAAAAATTTTACAGAAATTATCTTTATTCAATTCAATGTCTTCATTTAGTTACTGTAAAATCCTTGATAATTTTTTATAAGCCTGTAATCTCACTGCTACCCGCACTCCATACCTGATTTCACACATAAAGTATTATTTTCCTCAACTGAAAATTATTCAATCATGGCTCAGAAAAAAATTGGAGTACCCAAGGAAATTAGTCATTTGTACAAGTGCTGATGGCCATTAATTACAAAAATCAAAAAATGGCTGTGTCCCCAACAAAATCTCAGATTGAGTTGTAGCTCCCTTAATCCCCATGTGTCGTGGGAGGGACCTGGTAGTAGGTAAGTGAATCATGGGGGCGGGTTTTTCCCATGCTGTTCTTGTGACAGTAAGTGATTATAAGAGCCGGTGGTTCTATAAAGGGCAGTTCCCCTGCACACACAGTCTTGCCTGCCGCTGTGCAAGATGTGCCTTTGCTTCTCCTTTCCCTTCTGCCATGATTGTGAGGCCTCTGCAGCCATATGAAACTGCGAGTCCATTAAACTTCTTTTTCTTTATGAATTACTCAGTCTCAGTTATGTCTTTGTTCGCAGCATGAGAGCAGACTAACACACTGGGTAATTTACAAAGGAAAGAGATTTAATGGACTCAGGGTTCCACATGGTGGGCGAGGCCTCACAATCATGGCAGAAAGTAAAGGAGGGGCAAAGGCACATATTACATGGTGGCAGGCAAGAGAGCACTTGTTATAAAATCATCACATCTTGTGACACTTATTCATTATCATGAGAACAGGATGGGGGAAACTGCCCCGATGATTCAATTATTTCCACCTGGTCCCTCCCACGACACACCAGGGATTATGGGAACTACAACTGAAGATGAGATTTGGATGGGGACACAAAGTATAACTGTATCACTCAGTCTCAGGTTATGTTCTTATAGCAGAGAACAGACTAATACAAATATGTATCTTCTTCCACTAAGAAAGTAGTTCTCAAACTTTAATGTATAGAAGGATGGCTTCATGAGTTTGTTAATACTGAAGATGCCCAGGCCTCATCCCCAAAGACTGATTCTAAAGAGACCAGTCTGGGTTAAGGTCTAAGGATCTGCATTTTAATAAGCACTTCAAATGATTCTGATGCAGATCAACTTAGAAGCAGAGTCTGAGTTAAACATACAACTATTTTTAGGTGAAAAATACATAATCCATACAGAAGTTATCCTTACAAAATCATATTAAGCTAAAGCAGAATACAAAATAGTATATATATAAATTAATGACTAAAAGGTAAAATGTGAACATGGATATGAATCCCAGAAAAGATTACACTGCCTATGCTAGACTCCCAATTCTCCCATCCCTGTATCCATACTCTTCGCCACTTTCCACTTCCTCCCCTAGAGACATGCTGTATTTCCCTGTGGTATGGATGATGGGCTTTGACTAATGGCGTGTTGGCAGCCAGCATGCAAGCAGACATGAAACATACCTGCATGGCTGGGCTTGCCCTGGTGAACTTCTGCAACCTACTTAAGAAGAACATGACTTGGTAGCCCACTTGCCTAAGAAGAATGAGGCACATGTGAAGAAAGCCACCCCAGCCAACCAACAAATCTATAAGTGCGAGTGACAATATTTTGGTATGCCACTGGGTTTTGAGGTGGTTTGTCATGGTGGTTTGATAAAGTGTAACAAGAATACTGAGTATATTATGGAGAAGAGCAAGGTCTTTGAAATTGTTATTTTGCCGTTTTATCTTTTAATACAAAGTCAAGCAAATATCCTAGAAAAAAAAGCAGGTTTAATCTCTAGCATAGTTTTTATAAATCATGACTGAAAATGAAACAATAAAAAGAACTGGGGATGGGGGAGGAGGCTAGGTGGAAAAGAAAAAAAAGGTGAAAGAATTTTCTTAGCTAAACCTAGGTAGAAATAAATGGAAAGAAGTGAGCAATGAGAAAAATTCTAAGTTTAAGTTAGAAAAGCCACCTCATTTGTAAAGTTTTTTCCCTTTGTTACTGGCATCATCCAGTTGTGTTTTTCCTGTATTTGAAAACCTGCATCTTCATTTCCTGCAATTATATGGAGTTTTTGTTGCCATTTCTGTTGCGATCAAGACCCTAGCGTGTTTTTCAAGGTTTGTATCTTCCCATTTATTAAACTTCTGATCTGTGATATACTCTGATCCCCAACTGGAAATGTCCTAAATATGGTCCTCTCCTTGACCAGTAATTCCAAATCTAAGGTGGTTCCCATCCAATCCACTTCCATATTAGACTCCTTTTCTGAACTCTGAGATGGTCCTTGTAGGGATTTTTAATCTAGTAAAGTACAGGGAGATGGATTCAACCTGTTCCCACGAATAAACCAAAAGGGCAAGATGCAATGTCCAAAGAGATTCAGTCACTTGCAAACACCACAAAAGTCAATAAGCAAAGAAGTCAAGATTACATACGGGACTTTAGATTCCTTGTTATTTTTACTGCACGATGACATCCTTAAGTGTCTACTATGTGCAAAATATAGTACTATGCACTTCAAGTATAAGAAAATATTGGTAATTTCAATATACATTAAAAATCTGAGAGTTTCACAGAAATTCTTTGCCTTCTCAGGTGACCACATTAAATGCTGGGTTTTTTTAAAAAATCAGTTTCAATACAAAGAGCATATTTAACATCAGTATAACGTTTTGAGGATGCAAAAAAAAAGGATCACTGGGCCAAGCCAAGCCAAGGAAAGAAAATATAAATTTATCATATTCTTGCTATATACCAATGTGAGGTTAAGTAAACAATGCCCCAAAGTATGGTGTTCTGGCTTGCTGAGTGCTTTGAACAAAAGCAACTGAAAGGACTCAGAAATAAGACCCAGAACCAAAGTCTGTCTCTGACATTCTCCTGCCTCCCTGCTTTCCCTTCCAAAGCACAGGGAGAAGTTTTCTCTGAAATTCCCTTATCTGACTAAAGGAGGTTCATCCAGAAGGAATCAAATTGTCTTGGATAATTCCCTGGAATCTATATAAACCAGAGAAGATTAATTCCTATAGCAGGAGAGAAAACTAAAAATTGCCATGCCCCTGGGCATACCATTCCCACACAGACTTTTCACCTATTCTTTTGACTATTCTTCTAAGGGCTATTCGTTACCTCAGAGACTTTATATAATAAAGGCAACTTTTGTTTGTAATATAGTTCTGCCCCTCACCTCTCAAAAAATGTCACCATCTCTCCCGAAGCCCAGAAGAATTTTGTACTGGGTCATTGCCTGCTCTTCAGGCACACTCAACTCCCCCTGAAATCATTACTCTTCCTCTAAAATTGCCTGCATCCTCCACTTCTCCCTTTATGAAGTGGGATTTAGGTTTCACCAATCTGGCCCTTTTTAGAGTCTGTTTTTTTATAGCCCCCACCCATGTTTGCATGTCAATAAATTTTTATGCACTTTATCTTGTTAATCTGTTTACTGTCAGTTTATGTCAGTACTCAATCAAACTTTCATAGGGAAAGTTTAAACTTCCCTATACTAGACTATTTTCAATGTATAATCTCATTTAATACACACATACATACACACACCCTCTGGGAGGTTCCTCTCATTGTATAGATGACAGAGACTTCAAGACATTAGTAAGTGCAGAGAGGAATGAAATGAAGTGTTTCAAACTCCATGTACTTGCCATATTTTCTCAACTCTAGGATATCTAACATTGGAGATTAAAGATTCAATAAAAAATGAAAACTCAGTGCAAAAATCCACTATTATGCTGATGTAAAATACTTAGAAACTGCAGAAGAAAACTAAAGCACCACTGACTACAAGGGAGAAAAAAAATTGGGTTAAGCGGTGGATGACTCATTAAGTCAGTCACTGGCTCCTTTAGCTAAATTTCCAAATATAAATGAAACTTCGTTCAGGAAAAGAAAGTCAAAGGTTTCCATCCTTGGGGGGGGGGGTGGACGGGGGAGTCAACTTTTAGAATGACCTCTAAAAAAAGGTTTCAAATTTTCTAAGAATAGAGGGAAAAAATAGCCTGATAGAAACTCCAAAGACATTCTTAAACTTCAGAATCACATGTGCTGCTAAGCACCAAATGGAAAGCATTTCAAAGTTACCTGTCAATGACAAGATTAATTCACTCTACTGTCTTTAAAGTGAGCAACCACACACACATCTGTTTCTGCAAATACGTGTGCATCTACCCAATAACACTAAACTGCTATAGTCATGTTCTCTTATCATAAGAAACCTCTAAAATTCACTGTCCAAGAATTTGAAGTAGATAACACATCCTTCATGTTTGTAAGTCCAAATCTGCCTCTAAATAGCTAGAAAGCAAAGAAGAAAAAAATATCCTGAGTCATGTTTTTCTTGTTTATCTGTAAGCCTAATCTTTCATTTCCCTTCAAATGTAATATTCCATGACTTGTCTCAGGAATTTTCCTACAGGACAGTCCTTCTCATACCTTAAAGGGCCTCTGCTTCCTAGAGTCCCTACCTCTGTCCCCAGCATTACCTTGCACTGCTTTCCCCTGGCATTCCTCTTCCCTCTCTTTCATTCAGGGTCTAGGAAATATCATTCTCCTTCGTAATGCAAAGATCTTTACACATGTAGGTGCCTTCTGTTAGACTCATCACAAATTATAATATACTACGATTAATCACAAGAAGGTAAACCCAAAGACGACAGAAGCATGTGCACTAAAGCACTGCTAGGCATCAAATGGTAATCATTTCAAAGATATCAATGAGAGGATTAATTTGTTCATCACCGTACTCCTGGTACGTACATATAATGCCTGGCACATGGAAAGCACTCAATCAATATTGATTGAATAAATGAATACAGCAGAGCCTGCAGATGTGAGCTGGAACAAGTCATATCACAAGACAAGCTTATCCACAGACAAGAGGGACTAATTATTGGAGATGGGAATGCTGGGGCGCAGGACACACCACCCCCCAAATAAGACTGTAGGAGACTAGCATATGCCACCCCAAAATATACTTATTTGGCATATTTTGAGGTAGTTATTTTGAGAAACTGCGGACACAAAAGTAGCCTTGAAAAACTGTCCTTTTGTTAAAAAAAAATCTTTATAGGAAATCTACATTAGAAAAAGTATCTGTATCACAAAGGGCTGCAACTTTTATTATTGAGAGGCTTTTTATCTGCACAGACACCCTTTATTCACCATACATTTCCTCCCCTCACCCTCTCATAACGTGTTGCCGCCCCTCCCAGAAGCCCCAAACCCCTATCCCTTTCTGTAGCTCCAGATGCTACATAAGCTTCAATCATGTGACCCTTCAAGTCTCTCATTTTGTGGGACTCCTGTAAGTACCTATGTAATTAAAATGGTTTTTCTCCTGTTAATCTGCCTCATGTCAATTTAGTTTCTAGTCCAGTCAAAGAACATAGAAAGGTAAAAAGAAGCCATTTTTTTCCTCCCACACAGGAACAGGCAGCACACTAATAAGCAAACTGTCTAATTCTTCTAAATTCAAGAAGCATACATAAGTCAGGCCCACTCCCTCCTACATTCCATCTAGAATTTCCTAGTTATGGTCCTGTCAATCTCACTTAAAGGTTGGTATAACGTATATTATTATTGAAATTCCTAATTGCAAATAATCTATATAACAGTCCCATGAAGGTGTCAGCAGACAAGGAGGGTCCCCAGGGACTATAGGAATTTAATCAACTTGAGTAACTGGCCCATTTATAGCGTCCTGCCTTGCAACCTGTTTTTTCCCAAACCCTGTGGCGAATGAGCTCATCTAGTCAGTTGGAGCCAACTCCTGACAGACCCTAGCAACTTACAGATGAACCTGAGTGAACTTTGCTCATTATCATGCTAAAGTAACCACCCTGGGGGGAACTATAGTTTCATTACCATAACATGTGACCTACCTGCTAGCCTAGTGACTCACTGCATCTACACCACTGGAACCCCTCCTCTACAAGTCATGTCACACCCTCTCCCCTATCTGTCACTCTACAAAACCTTCCTGTCATTTTTCCCTTGAAGAAACAATGCTCTAAAGAATACTCCCAGTAGTCTACTTATTTGTGACAAGTAGTAAAACTCCTATTGATCAAAATCTGCATTCTCTTGAAAAGTAGTTCACTACTCACTAGACAACAAATCCTGGTTTTCAAGTATTTGGGGAATAACAAATGGTTCAGGTATTCTGCATATCCTACTGCCAACAGTGAAGCTTTTCTCAATCTTTTTGGATTAACAGCCCTTTAGCGTTAAAATAAATTATTCATATATCTCTACAGGCATATAAATCTGAAGATATAAATCTTAAAAATGCCATTAATTCTAAATTTTAAAAGTCTCTTCCTTACTTTTTATAGAATTCCAGAGCTAAAATATTAAGCATCCATGTAATCAAGAAATAAATAAGATACTTTAGGAGAAACAGCTAGCAAAGAACAATGGATATAGCTAGTCCCAGATAAATGGTGGTTTCCATCCTCCCTTGTGCAGAGTCCTTTTTCCAACCTGTCACCCAACCTTTCAACTATGTCTGCATCATGTTATGACTTTGAAGAGTATTCCGCATCTGGCCAGATGCGTTGGCTTACACCTGTAATCCCAGCACTTTGGGAGGCCAAGGTGGGCAGATCACCTCAGGTCAGGAGTTTGAGACCAGCCTGACCAACATGGTGAAACCCCATCTCTTCTAAAAATAAAAAAATTAGCCAGGCATAATGGTGCATGCCTCTAATCCCAGCTACCTGGGAGGCTGAGGCAGGAGAATCGTTTGAACCCGGGAGGCAGAGGTTGCAATGAGCTGGTATCACGCCACTGTACTCCAGCCTGGGCAACGAGAGTGAAACTCCATCTCAAAAGATATAATAAGCAAAAATTTTTAAAAAAATAAAAGAATATTCCCCACCCCAATTAATTAGATAAAAGAAATGCATCATGAGTAGAAACTCTAAATGCAATTCTCCCATAAAGTATTGTTACACAGCAACATAATCTAAGTTCATATAGAGTTAAATACATTTCCAAATAAGAACCCAACACCAGAAAACATGGTTTCTATGGGAACATGTATTTTCAGTTCCAAAAACCCAACTTGCAAAATCTTTTGGAACACAGTCTGCTTTTAAATTAGAGTGCCTATATTCTGGAAAACAAGTAGGTAAACAAAACTTTTATGAATTAAATCATATCCTTGAATCACCACGTCTGCAGTTTAAAATATGTACATAACTTGTTTTTTATGCTAATAATCAGATTCCTACTATAGCTCTCTTGTCCAATTAAATCTTTATGTATCTCTAGTTTCTGTACTTAAGTTTGCATAATTAATTTATAATCCAAAAATAAACTCCTTATACTAATGAAATAAAATAAACGTGCTCTAAGGAGAACTCTGAAACTGGAATACTATATAGTTCCCAGCAGTTCTATTTGTCACAATTCCGTAAAGCAAATACAGCTTTTGGTCATGCTAATTGCTTACATAACATGCCCTATGGTCTCTTGGAAACAAAGTACATGCTCTATACCACTTCAAAAGAGCTACTGGCAGGAACACCCCAAGCTGCAGCACTTCTGCAAAGTGCTCTGCCGTCCACTGGGCTTCATTCACAACGTCTCCAACAAGAACCAGGACTCTCAGAGTCTTGGGGCATCCAGAGGGCCTCTCCCAAATTTTCTTCTTCCTTTATTCTTAAGAGTTTCCTTTACCCTTTAGCAGCCAATCATCTGTTCCTAGCCAATACTTCTTTATACCATATCTTCTTTGTTCTAATTTTTGTCCTTTCTTTGTCCTCATTGTACCCTGATACAACTTCCTTGAAAGCAATTTTTGCATACTAACAATATATTAAAATGTAATTCTATATTTTTAAGAGAAAAAAACACAAAAACAATTAGAGGAAAAAGTTAACTATATATGCTGAGCTCTATCCTAGAACTATTTACTGAACACTTATTTAAAACATTTAAGAGGCAGGGCATGGTAGCTCATGCCTGTAATTCCAGCACTTTGTGAGGCCCAGGCGGAGATCACCTGAGGTCAGATTGAGACCAGGCTGACCCATATGGTGAAACTCCGTCTCTACTAAAAATACAAAAATTAGCCAGGTGTGGTGGTGTGCACCTGTGGTCCCAGCTGCTCAGGAGGCTGAGACAGAAGAATTGCTTGAACCCGGCCGGAGGATGGAGTTTACAGTGAGCCGAGATTGTGCCACTACACTCCTGCCTGGGTGAGAGTGAGACTCCATCTCAAAGAAAAAAAAAAGCATATAATATATAAGGCACTGGAGATTTCATTAAGGTATAACTGATTAAATCATTGGCCATTGGTGACTGAACTCAATCTGCCGCCCCTCTTCCCTCCCTAGATGTTGGAGAGGGTTTGAAATTTCTCACCCTCTAACTACAGTGGTTAGTTTTTGCGGCAAAGAGCACCCATCCTGAAGCTGAAGCTATATAGCCTCTCCTCCCCAGAAACCCCAGACCCATGCCAGTCATCTGACTGGTACAGACTAAATAGCAAATCCCAAAGGCTTTAATGGCTCCATGCCAGGAACATGGGGAAAAGACCAAATATTATTATATCACACTCAGCCAAATAAAGCCACATGTAGATAACAGAAGGCACTAAATCATTTAACGTTTATTTGTCCTTGCTCACAGACTTCTCTTTACTTGGAATAACACTTCAACCTGCCTACAAATCTTCAACAGTTTATTTCAGCTACTATATCCTTTATAAGATCTTTCCTAGTCATCTTATATCCTCTTAGTTCTACCTACAAATACTTTAACTTCCAATATCATATGCACTTCTGGCTCAAGTTGTATATTATTTATTTCTCAATCTGCTTAAAACAAAGAATAAATAAATGAACGGGCATGATACTGTGTGATGTCTAAGCAGAAATGTAGACATGCAATTGAAAACCTTAAACTAGAATCTATGATAATATGCAACATTACATTTACTTTTATTACACGTGCTTGATAGGAATGAAAATATATGACTTGGAAATTAGACAATCTCTCAAAGATGAAGCTTGCAAAGAAATCAGAAAATCAAAGACAAACCTTGGAAAATTCCCACAGATAAGCAGAAACATATATTAGTAGCTAAATTTTAGCATATCCCATATGTAAATCATTTAAACATAGGTACTTAAAGCTCACACAGCAAAAGCCAGAGAGCCCACAGAATTCTCGCCCAATAGCTATGCCTACTTGCTACTGCTTACTCAAAAATTCTCAATGATTGTGTTTGTAACAAACTTTCAAATACTAAAATTTTTGGTCACACAGTTAAAAAGGTTTAAAATCTGCACCACAACGAAGTGTAACAACTCTGAGAAGGAGGGGGCAGGTAGCAATAAGGCAATAGTACAATTATTACTTCAGTATAATAATACTATTTCACAATGTCTACAAAAGCAGTTATCACACTGCAGAGCAATATGTCCCTCTGTTGATTGCCCAGGCACTCAAATATGTACACAAGGTAAAGTGCTCACAAGTTCTGATAATTATTTGCCACTAACTTAAAAGTAAGCTACAATTTTTATCTGTTTTTCGTAGCAAGTTTATCCTGCTCTATACTAAATCATACAACCTATTCAATTCAACATGGAAATATCAGCATTTACCAAGCTATAGCTTAAAAAAAACTCAGGAGCATACCTGTCACAGTTTTATAACAAAAAGGCTGAGGCCAAGAATACCATTCACTCTACAATATTATTATTTAGGTATTAAGTCAGAAATGCAGTATGGATGACAACAGAAATAAGTTTACTCCCGAAAGCTTAATAACACATTACAATATCCTGAAATACATATACTAATTTCCTTAGTTGAAGTCACAAATGCCAAATTACTTCTGCAAAACACTGCCATCTGTCAAATTAAGTTAACCTTGTTATCTGAATTTCCCAGTTATATAGTTTTGGTCACATTTAAGATACTAGTTGGTCTTTCATTTTATTACATAAGAGCTATCCAACAGAACAAAATAAATTTACGTCTAGTTTATGTTTAAACAAGTTTCAGTAAAACTATAATAAAAATATTTTAATTTGGCTGAGCACAGTGGTTCATGCCTGTGATGCCAATGCTTTGGAAGGCCAAAGTGAAAGGCTTAACACCAGGAGTTCAAGACCAACCAGAGAAACAGAGCAAGACCCCCATATCTCTATAAAAGAACTAAAAAACAGCCGGGTGGGTGGTATGCACCTATAGTCCCAGCTACTTGGGAGGCTGAGGTGGGAGGATAACATGGGCCCAGGAGTTTGAGGCTGAAGCAAGCTATGATTATGTCACTGCACTCCAGGCTGGGCAAGAGAGCAAGACCCTGACTCAAAAACATATTTTTTAATTCAAGGGAGAGAGTTCCTGACACCTGCTTTTCTTTCAAATGGTCCCAACTCAAGAATTTAAATATATATATATATATATATATACACACGCACACACACACACACACTATTGTCAGGTAGAGTATTAATGGAAAGGAGAAGCTGTTCAATTAAGTCACTGGTTCTTCGGGGGGAAAATTAAATTTGGACATCTACTTAAACAACTTGCACAAATCAAACCCAAGTGGAATGAAACTTAAATGCTGAATGATGACAAAATAAGAAAACACTTAGAAGGCAACAATTGAGACTATTTTTATGAAACAGGACATGGAAATTCAAATAACAAAGGAAACTATATATGAAACTAAATTAAAACTTAAAATTTCTATTCAAGAAAGAACATAAAGAGAATACAAACACATCATGAAAACAGAAAATACTTGCAAAACATATACCGTAGTTTCCCCTTATCTCTTGTTTCACTTTTTAAAGTTTCAGTTACCAGTGGTCAACTGCAGTCTAAAAACATTAAATAAAAAATTCCAGAATCAATTTTTTAAATTGTGCACTATTGGGACTGAGTTCTATGCATAATGAAATCTCACTCCATGTCACCCACACGTGAATCTTCCCTTTGTCCAACATATCCACACTGTGTATACTACCCACTTAGTACTCAGTAGGCATCTCAGTTATCAGGTATTCTGAAAAAGACTACATTCGCATAACATTATAGTATGTTATCATAATTGTTCCATTTCATTACTAGTTGTTGTTAGTCTCTTACTGTACCTAATTTATAAATTAAACTTTATCACAGGTAGGTATACATAGGGGAAAAAACCTATATGTACTATATACATATATGTGTGCCTAATTTATAAAATAAACTTTATCGCAGGCACGTGTATATATAAGAAAAAACTATACTATATAGTGTTGAACCATACTATATATAGTACACTATTTCAAGTGCTTTGAAAATGTATGCAGTATGTTATGTCAATGTAGTCTCTTTCCAAATATACTATATATATGGTTCAATACTAGCCACAGTTTCAAGCACCCACTGTCTTGACACATATTCCACGAAGGTAAAGGCAGACTATTGTAAATAGAAAAACAAAAGTAGTATCTAAACTATAAAGAATTACCTCAAATCATAAAGAAAGAGATAAACAGCCCAAAAGAAAAAACAAGCAAGAGAAACAAACGTCAATTTCACAGAAAAAAAATCACAATGGACCATAAATATATAAAGAGATAACCAAACAGTTTAACTGTAGAATGGTTAAGCTGTGGTGTATCTAGAAGTATAAATGAACTTTAACACATTTTTAGTAAAATATTAGATATCCAGAAATAGATGGAAACTTTCTCAACCTTATATAAGTCATCTACAATAAGAAGTGCAACAGCTAAAATCATAGTAGTAGACTGAATGCTTTTCACATAAAATCGGCAACAAGACAAAGATGTCTGTCATTACCACTTCTATTAAACATATTACAGAAGACTTCAAAGAATACAATTTTTAAAATGAATAAAGGTGGTAAATAGAGTAAGAAAGTTATTAGAATAACTGAATTTAGCAAAGTTGCAGATAAAAGCTTCACACAGAAAAATCTACCATATTCTATATGCCAGCAAAAAACAATTGAATATAAAACTAAAAAATACCATTTATAATAGTATCAAAAAATGTCAACTCTAACAAAAGATATACAAAGACCTTTAAACTAAAACGTTGGAAAAATAAAACCTAAGTAAATGGAGAAATGTATGTGTTCTTGGATTGAAAGGCTAAAATACTGTTAAGATGTCCAAACAGTCAGAATATATATATCCAACACAATACCATTCAAAAATCCCAGCAGACTCTTTGTCCAACCGTGTAAAGTGCTTCAGAATTGTATTTGGAAATGCAAAAAGATCTAGAATAGCCAAAACAAATGTCTAACATGAACAAAGTTGAAGGATTTACATTTACCCACTTCAAGACACATTTCAAAGCCACATTAATCAAGACAGTATGGCACAGCATGAGGATAGAAAGGAACAGAGTTCAAAAATAAATCCACTCCGATACAGTCAATTAATTTTCCATAAGGATACCAATTATAATTCAGTGATGAAAGGACAGCTTTTCAAAAGTAGGTGCTGGAACAACTAGATATCCACATCCAACAAATGAGCCTTGACTCCTACACCTCAGAGAGCACACAGGAATTAATTCCAAATGGATCACAAAGCTAAAATGACAAAACTTATAGAACAAAACACAGGGAGAAAAAAAGGTTTAAAAACTAAGATTCAAGAAAAAAGTACTAACCATAAAAGTAAATTAAACAATCAATATTAAAATACTTCAGCTTCAAAGAAACTGTTAAGAAAATGCAAATACAAGCCACACACTGGGAGAAAATACTTGTAAATTACATATACATGAAAAAAGACACCCAATATGTGAAGATAGCAACTCAATAGCAAGACAACAACCCAACTAAGAAATTGATAAATCATCTTAACACATTAAAAAGAAGACATAAAAATGGTCAATAAGAAAAAGACAGAGGTCCTGGGTTCCTAGTAGCACTCCTGCAATATCCCCTGCCTGTCTCCCACACCTCCCCCTCCCTCCCTGCTTAGAAGCTTAAGGCAGAACAGCATCAGCACTCAGGAAAAGGAGTAGGGAGGGAGGGGAGAATAGGTGGGAAGAGAAAAAGAGGGAGTGGGTGGAGGTGGGGGCAGGGCAGTGGCCCTAAAGTGGTTAGTCAGCCCTCTAGTTTTAGATAGAGAATTCTACTCACTCTTCTGCTCATGCAAGAAATGGTTGGAAGAGCACTGACTTTCATCCAAAAACTGCAGACCCAGCCTGGTGTGGTGGCTCACACCTGTAATCCCAGCACTTTGGGAGGCCAAGGCAAGCAGATCACCTGAGGTCAGGAGTTCGAGACTCACCTGGACAACATGGCGAAACCTCATCTCTACTAAAACTACAAAAGTTAGCCAGGTGTGGTGGTGGGCAACTGTAGTCTCAACTACTCAGGATATTGAGGCAGGAGAATCACTTGAACCCAGGAGGTAGGGGCTGCAGTGAGCCAAGATGGCACCACTGCACTCCAGCCTGGGCAACAAGAGCAAAACTCCATCTCAAAACACTGCAGACCCTAGGAGGCCAAGACAGTATGATCACTTGAAGTCAGGCGTTCAAAACCAGCCTGGCCAACATGGCAAAACCCCAACATAAAAATGAGCCAGGCCTGGTGGTGTGCACTTGTAGTCCCAGATACTTGGAAGGTTGAGGCACGACAATTGCTTGAACCAGGGAAGCAGAGTTTACAGTGAGCCAGATTGTACCACTGCACTCCACCCTGGATGACAGTGTGAGACCTCCATCTCAAAAAAAAAAAAACCCTGCAGACCCTAAGGTTTGCCTAAGCCAACAACAAGATGGACAAGAACAAGCAAATGGCAACAGCAAACCCCAGCAACACTCACACAGTCCTAGGACCATACCTCCTACCTAGCACAGGACTCCATGACCTGAGGGAGCAGCTCTTATCTCTGTAACACCAGAGGTCTGGATCCCTGACCCACTTTACACCACAGAAACCACACAGCTGACTAAGGTCATCTTATATGCTGCTTTCAGCAACTATGCTGCAGTTCCACATGCTCAGGTGCACTGGTGCTCTCCTCCTTCTGCCACCCAGCAAGAATGGAAATACTTTCAGTTCTATAAGTTCCACTGTTTTATGTGACTTCAATTCCTGCCTAACTTGGGAAGAAGCCCAGAAGCCAGTTCTGTGAATCTGCATGATACTACCAAAATTGGCAAAAAGAGTATCCACTGACCCCAACAGGCCTGTGCAGAGCTGCTTCTGATAGCTGCAGAAGACAGGTTCCTAGGCAGGCAGAAAGGTCCCTGGTGAAACCCAACCTTCAAACCAAAGGCAGTTTAAAGCCTGAAAACCGAGCTGCCGGTTCTAGACACAGATAGAGTCCACGACTGGAGTGGTGACTTCTATTCTTTTTGCCCACTCTTTCCCAATCGGTTCTTTCTGAATAATGCTTTTAAACCAATTGAACGCTGCCTTTTCCAAGGCTACCTACAGCCCACATCTCCTCATTGCAAACCTGTAAAAACCCTGGACTCAGTGACACAGACGGCACCAGCTTTCGAGGCCTCTCTCACAGTGAGGGCTACCCACTTCATGTCCACTCTCATTGTCAAGAGACTGTCTGTTGCTCGATAAAATTCTCCCCTGCCTTGCTCACTCACTGGTGTCTGCGTACCTCATTGTTCTTGGTCGCGGGACAAGAATCCAGAACTCGCTGAACAGCAGAAACAAAAACAGCTATAACGCGCTTCTGGCCAGCTTGTGGAGCTGAGGCCGTGGGCATGAAAAGAGCTGTAACACACTTCTATTTACTGGACTATGGGGGTGATGAGCTGCGACCCCACTGGGGGCCCAGACCTCAGAACATCCCAAGCTAGAGCTGTAACACACCCCTGTTCACCAAGCCATAGGCAGCGGGAACAAACAAGCTCTAACACACCCCCATTCACTGAACTGTGAGCAGCAGGAACAAGAGACAGCTGTGGCATTCCCTGGTGGCTCGGACCTCAGGACTGCCTGGGCAGAAGCTATGACACCTCCTTGGAGTTCCATGGTTGCTGGCGTCTCCAAGTTTTTGAGTGCCATCGCATTCCCCTTGCCTGAAGCTGGAGCCCAGCTGTGGAAGCCACATGTGGTGTGCCAGGTCCCTCCACGGGGTGAGCACACGGGGAGTAGCAGTGGTCATGGAATGTGAGCTGGGGATCAGCCCAGAGCAGCCTGCTGGGCCAAGCAAGCAGAAGGAGCCCAGTGGGTGCAAGCGAAACCTGGGCAGAGGCCCTGCTGGCCTTTCAGGTTTCCGGCTGGCAATGCGGCACCGAGAAAATCTTGTGTCACTTCTTTCCTCCCAAAATTGAGGATTTTAAAACCTGAGGTAGTGGACCATTTCCAGTTTCCTTTCTTTCCATCCTCTTCCTCAGCCCTGCCCTGTTCCAAAGCCTTTCTCCAAAGACCCATGGGAAAACTTCAGGGCCTTCTTGATGAGACACCAGCCCAGAGGCCTCACATGAACACAGAAAACCCCAGACCTTCAAGCGAGTGTTTCTGTAGCTCCACCTTAAGGAACTGAGACACTAATTATGCATGTATTCTGACATGAATTAAGACACAAAACTTTTGTATATGTGAATGCACAGTTGGTTTGCACATTGGTGTTACCATAGCAACAGGTCCTGGCCATTAATGGTACATCATTCCTGGCTCCTCTCTGCACACCCCCCCCCCCAAAACATCTATGCCACTTCAGTGAGGACACAGCTCTCAGCTCTGCAGCCAATTCTGCCCTGATGACCTAATGCCCTCACCACACACCACCCACTTCCACACTGAATGGCAACAACAAAAACCCAACATGTATAGTGAGTTTTTTCCAATTCAGATTCCTCTTCTTCCCTGTCCTGCAACTGCTCCTCCATGTTCTTTACAAACTTCCAAACCAACTAGTATGCTAAATTATTTTTGTACCTTGTGTAACAAAATATGCATCATAAAGATTTCTCATGTATGTGTGTAATTAATTTTTAAAGAGATAAATTTAATATTTACTTTGAGGCATGATGAGGAAATGAGTTCCCATTTTTCAGCAATGTACCTTTTTAACAGGTGTTTAACCAAAAAAAAAGATAAAATTGTGCAATCTCAATTTGTTTTGTGAATGTATTAGCACTTCGTACTAGAGTGTCTTACCTTTAGCCACATCTCTGACATTTTTATCATTTTAAGACTTGGAAGAATGTAGCTATTGCGACTGGTAACATATAAGGTGTTAAAACTGGATAATGTATTAGAAGCAATGTTAAAAAATCATCCTAAACTGGCCAATAAGAACATGAAAGATGTCCAAAATCATTAGTCACTAGGGAAGTATACATTACTACCAGAATGAGGTAATAACAAATGGCTAAAACATAAAAGATTAACAACGCCAGGTGTTGACAAAAATGTAGATAACCTGAAATTCTCCTATGTTGTTAATGGGAATGTACAATGGTACAATCAATTTCGATAACAATTTAGTATTATAACAATTATACACCTATACATTTGCCCAAGATAAACAGAAATAAGTCTACTCAAAAACCAGCTTACAGATGTACACATAACATTATATATACATAAAAAAGTACATCAAAAAGTATGTGAATGCACAAATGTGAGAATATAAATTACTCTGCAGTAAAAAGAAACAAACTGATGCATGCAATAAAACATGGCTGAATCTCAAAAGCATTTTACTGAGCAAAAGCACCCAGAGGCAAAAAAAAAAAAAAAATTGTATAAACAAGTCTACTTATGTGAAGACCCAGAACAGCCAAAACTAATCTATAGTCATAAAAATCAGATCAACAGTTGCCTGCAATAACGAAGATGTTGATAATGAATGAGAAAGGTCACACAGGACAAATTCCTCTTCCTCTTCTGGAGTGACAGAAATGTTCTGTATGGCCAAATTCATCAAACTATACACTTTCAGTGTAAATCATACCACAATAACATTAACTTGAAAAAAGTCAATATGCCAGCTCGGGGGTGGGGGGGTGGGTTGTTCAGAAAAGAGGGACAGTATGAATGAGGAACAAAAGAAACTTCCAGGACAATAACATATTCTATTTCATGTCTAGAATGGTACAAAGTATAATAATCTTAATATATTTATTTAAGTTTTCATACGCTATAGTTATCCTCCAAAAAAAAATCCTTCAGTAATTATTCATACGCAAATACATACAAAGAAAACAAAAACAGCCAGAAAGAGATAGGAAGATTACAACTTTAGCACATACAATTATTTTCCGAGTCTTAACGCATCAATTTAACAACTTATTTGCCCCCCACGAGTAAGAGGGGCAAGTAAGTTACCACCTAGCCACCTGAAGCTTTGGGTTTCCATAGACATGTTGACCAGAAAAGCCTGTGGGAGGAGACAGCTCCTCTACAATGAAACATGTTGCTGCAGTAATAGAGAGAAACACCTGAAACAAAAGAATCAATGTATGTTAAAAGACTCTGCTTCCGTATTAAATTTGGTGCATTGTGATAATTCAATCCCTAAAGGACCCTTGCAGTCAATTTACACAGTGCTAAAGACACTTTTATCCTTAAGAATACTAATTAACTTCGACCAGTGATCCTCAAACATTAAGTGCAGAATAATAATCTGAGGTTCTTAGAAAGCATGCTTTAGCCCAACCCTCAGTGCTTTGAAACAATAGTCTAGGGTGAGGCAAAGAAATCTGTACTTTTAGCAAGCACTACAGATAATTAAGACAGTCCACAAAAACTATACTATAAAAAACTCTGATCTAAACCTTTAGTAACAAGACTAAGGAAAAAAGGAAAATATTGCTGGACATTTAAAATATCTAGCAGTTGAGAGAACCAAAAACTAAAAATAAAGCAGATGGTCTGTACTGAAGCAGAGTTAATCAAGAGGCAAAAAAGAGAAAACTGAAAAATTACTTATCACATACATAAAACAACATGTCATGACAAGGATGATCTTCTTGGAAATTAAAGTCTGTCAAAATAAATGCAAGGCATCATCCTTTTATAAAGTCAACTTCCACATCATCTACTTGCCCACATTACATAGTGCCATTCCTAAACTCGATTTTACAAGGCAAATTTGGTCTTTCATACATAATAAAAATCAATGATTACATTTATAGGAAAATGGCAGGCCACTGCTGCAGGTCAGTGCTTAAAGTAATTCAATGACAGTAGAGAGCAAAACTATGCTCGGTGTCAGAGGAAGAAAGACCCTGTAACCACCCTTACTCTAAGCACATCACAGCAGAAATCAATGATTGTGGAGTGGCCCCTGAAGAAGAAAACTAGGGCCACAAATTAAATTAAAATAAAATAAAAAAGTCCCCTACCTGACTTCACAGAACCTAGGATAACAGAGAAGAGACTGACAAACTACCAGCACCCTTCCCCCACCACAACCAGGATACTTAGAGTGAAAGCTTAAACAAAGGTCACCAGGACCCAAAAAAAAAAAGTACATGCAAACATCACAATTGAAAATACTACAATATCTTGTAAACAGAGCCTATTTTCTAAGTCTGTACAACTAATACATGTAAATATTTCAGAAATGCATAAGGTACAAAAGTGGTGACTGCCTTTTTAAATCAGCAACAACAAAAAAATACTCATTATCACTTCTAATCAATGTTTATTGGAAGTATTTGATAGTACGGAAAAAAAATGAAAGTACAGGCACAAAAATTGAAAGTATTATACATAAGTAAAATGTATTGTTTAATCATGATATGATCTTTTACACAGAAAGTGCAAAATTGTCTCTGGAAAAGGTATAAGAAACATTTAGCAAGGTGGCTAGATATAAAATTAATATACAAAAGACAACTGTATTTGAATACACTAATAACAAATTTTTAAAAGCACCACCATGTAACAGTTAGCAGAAATTATCAACTACCTAAAACAAAAGATGTATAAGAATTTCATGTTAAATTATAAACCGTGAAAGATATTAAACATGACCTAAAAAAAAAACAGAAGTATATCCTGCTCACCCTGTATCATAAAGATGTTAATAATCCCAAATTGATCCACAGATTCAATGAAATTAATCAAAAAGCCAGATGATCTGAAAAAACTTGGTATGATTATTCTAAAATTTCTAAGGAAAACTGTCACCTCTGGAAATAAGGAACAAAGGCAAAGAACTGTCTTATCGTCCAGTATGAGAGATTATTCTAAAGCAACAACTATAAAGACAGGATGATATTCACAAAATGACTGATGAAAAAGAATGAGTCAAGGAAATGGCAAAAAAACATTTTGCATTAAATTTTTGTATATGACAAAGATGGCATATCAATTCAGTAGGAGAGAACATTAATTTTTCAATAAAGTAAGGTTAACAAAAGAAATTTTATAAATCATATATAGGTTGTTGCACAGTCTTCGAATGTAGTGCAATGAAACTAAATATCAACAATTAAAAGAATACTTCAAAAATATCTTGCAAAGCAAACTTTTAAAAAACTTTTAATAATGAAAGGAAAAGGAAGTTAAATCCAAAAGAAAATAGATGAAAATTCACAGCTCAAAATGTTTTTCATTATTAAATATGATAAATTCATGTAAATGTTGAATTCAGGCTATAAAAAGAACAATAAACACCAGAAAGAGTAGAAATCTAAAATTAAAGATGAAAAGTAAAAATTAAAAAATTAGAAAAAAAATAAAGGATTAAATTTTGGAATGACCAAAGAAATAAGATCAGCATCTGGCAAACACTACTGAAAACAAAACAAACAGGGATTTAAAAAATTGGCATGTCTATACTGTATACACACGCACAGATTTAGCAGAAAATTTTAGACCAATAAATACAGAAACCTCAATGAAATTTAAAATTTTCTAGAACTATAAAACTTTTAAAATTTGACCCTAAAAAACACAGAAAATGT
This sequence comes from Sapajus apella, assembly GCF_009761245.1. NCBI lineage: Eukaryota > Metazoa > Chordata > Mammalia > Primates > Cebidae > Sapajus > Sapajus apella. The sequence goes on from NW_022436948.1 coordinate 28,071,867, forward strand.
AAAAGACAATGAGCAAAATTTGGAAACCTTGCCTAAAATTTGCTGTAAATGAGCAGCTCAGCCCTGATATAATCACATTCACCAAATCTTCAAAGTAACATGTACTTCAGTTGAACAATATCTAATTTTTCAAATCAAAAAGGACTATAGGCCATCAATTTTGAATGACTCTACCCAATCCTAAACAATTCCAAAAGCACAGGAAAACACAGAAAGCCTTCTAATCATTTTATGAGCTAACCTTATATTAATAGCCCTCATGGACACAGCAAATCTTATAACTAATCTCATTAAAGAATCCAAGGTGGACTGGTTCCAGGACCCCCAAAGATGCCAAAATCTTTGAGTGTTCAAGTCCCTTATATAAAATGATGTATTTCCATGTAACTTACACATCCACACATCCTCCAGTATACTTTAGATCATTTCTGTATTACTTGTAATACCTAACACAGTGTAAATGCTACATAAATAGTTGTTATACTGTATTGTTTAGGGAATAATGGCCAAAATAAGACTGTACATGTTCAGTACAGATGCAACAATGCTTTATTTTTTTCCAGAATATTTTCAATCTACAGTTGGTTGAATTTATGCAGATACAGAAGGCCAACTATATACCAAATTCTAGGCTTAAATTTATATTAAATATAGAAATATATTAAAATAGTACAGCAACATTACCAAATAGGGTTTTATCAGAAATTCAAGGACAGCCAAACCGATATGGCATTGCAGTTAAGAGCAGGGACTTGTCCATCATGTGACTTTTGAGTTTAAACCCGACCCTTAACACATGCCAGAGATGAAATACTGCTTTAGTTCTCCAATACTGTTTCCTCAGCTTCAGTAAGAAGGGAAAAAATAGTACTCACTTCATAAGGTGGTTGGGAGGATTAAATGAAAAAAGTTTGTAAGAAGACTTAGCACAGTGCCTTCAACAGATTATATAGTAAATATTCATATATCTTACATACAAATGGTTCTTGTATTATGACATATAAAATATCACCTCATTCACTGCAAAAAAAGACATGATAGTCAACATTTAAATCTAGTTTTGAAACATTTATAAAACTTAGGAATGTAAGAAAATGTTCATATCATAAGGAAACAATATATAACAGAAACAAATAGTAGCATTCCGTAATCTTAAAGTAATAAGTCGTATAAATTATTATTTATACGAGAAAGAGGTCAGAATATTAAGTATTTGTAAAGGATATGGACTGTATATATAATGTTGAAGTAAATCAAAAGAATATAAGAAATGATGTGAATTCATTTAAAAGGCTGGATACAATGTGAGTATACAAGTCAAAATTAGGTACAAAAGGGAAAGAATAAGAAAAGGAATAAGCAGCTGGAACCCTATTTCTGTGCCCAAATCAAGACTTAGACTAATAATAAGATAAACTGATTCCTAATGAAGAATATCCCCTTTATGTAACATTTAAAGTGACTTAAGTACTGTTAACTACCAAATGCTCTATGGTAATGTTTTATAAACTTAGATGATCCTAAATTGGAAAATACATGTTATTTTAACTAGGACATTTACCCTGGATCCAGTCTGTATTGTTTTTACAAGTTTTAACTATGACGTTGGTTGATCTGTGACAACCTTCCCACCTGACCCTCATCTTTCCAGGAATTAAGTGAAAGTGGACTGTAGATCTGTGAGATTGCTCTGCCTCCATCTTTTACTTTCTCTTTTATGCTCCCTATACAGAATGCTTGCTTAGGGCCATTAAACAATCTAAAGAAGTTGCTCATGTCTCATCATACTAATGTTAAGGCATTAAAAGAACCTTCGGGGTAAAGACTTGCCCAAGGTCACAAAAAGGTGGTTGGGATCTATCCCACATCCTGTCTTTTCACTACACTGCCTATTCTCCTAGTATGAGCAGTTTTTCAAGCTTTTATTATTATTATTATTTTTAACAGAAAGGTTGTCATTTTGTTGCCTAGGCTGGTTTTGAACTCCTGGCTTCAAGGGATCCTCCCACCTCAGCCTTCCAAAGTGCTGGGATTACAAGCATGAGCCACCACACCCACCCAGCCTCATCATTTTTTAATTTTTAAATTTCAAGATTCAGTTATGAAACTAAGTACTGTACCTACAGTCCTTTTGGAAACCATTCACTTACTTCATCAAATATTTGCTGAGTCCTACTATGTGTAAAGAACTGTTCTAAGCCTTAGAGTGAAACAATACATTGTATTCAACTCAGAAGGATGCATTTACTGTCAATAGTATCCTGTTCATTTAACTCTGTAAAATAATTTGGTCCCTGGGAGCAAACCTCCTACTAATACTACCCTAAAGAATCCTCACTTGGTTCATCTGGTTAGATGGATGGGAGGGGGGAGGGGAAGGTCCTCATTTGGAACTTGAATCTATGTATCAAATTTCTTAGATCTAAGGCTCCTACACCTAGGTAAATATGAAGCACAAAGACTGAAAACACATGTTCAAGACCAAAATTATTACAGGATTTAGCTAATCTGCTGCCAACTGCACCTCACCTGAAATATCTAAACCTCAGAAAAGCAGCTTTCTGCAGTTTTACTACATCTCATAAGTCCCTGGGTTGGCCAAGCTCCAGCAATCAAGCAAAGAACACATCAAAAGGAAAAGGTGGCCCCTTGTCTCATCAAACTACATTGTGACAATGGCCGATGAATTCTGTAGGTGAACAAAAAACCCATGAAAGTTCTGTGCAGTGTGGTGCTGCAAACAACAACAAAAAATCTACATCCGCCTGCAAAATAATAGTTTTAAAAAATCTTAAAAATATAGGAAACCAGACTACCAAAATATAGCTATTTACTTAAAATTTTAAAACACATATGTACAATTTTTTAAGGTGAGAATAAAAACTGGCTAAAATGTGCGCTCTGCAATATACACTATACACCTCTCCTTTTACAGATAACCCATAAAGTGTCTAAGTAAAAACAGTTTCACTTTTGTTTCTTCGAAGTGTAAAGTTCACTTCCTAGTTACTAGCTTGATGGATTTAGATCTCTCAACTTATTGAGGTACATGGCTTATTTATATCCATGTAAATATTTTTAAATAGTTCTAATATGAATAACAAAGTAATTGTGTATTAATATGGAAAGCAAACACATTTAAGTGTTTCTTTTGTAAAACAATGTAAATATCATTAAAAGTTTCGCTAAAAGAATTCCCTAATAGCAGTGAAATAAATGATCTAAAACACACCCGTACTAAATGATAATATTTTGAATTAATTACTGCTCCCTTTGTGTGGGGAGGGACTCATTAAACTAGGAAATTGGACGTGACAGGCAAGATCACTCTTTCGTTAACTTGATTCTTTATTCTACAATTTTATGCATAACCTCTGAACCATGCAATAGAGTCTGCATAGTCATTCAATGCAGTTTAGACAAAATCAATTGGAAAAAAAAAAAAATTCACAAACTTACAAAGTTATTTCCTGTTCAAACCTAGGAGATGTGAAAAATTTACATTTCTCACTTTTAAACAGACTTTAATATCCAACATTGAAGACAATTGTAAACAAATGGTACGAAACACATTAAATATTGCTTAGTATTCATATGACCATGTAATCTTTCCTAAGCCTTAAGTCTTTAAAAACTAAACTTGAAGGTATTCAAGATAGAATAGGGAAGATTAGGAAGTAAACTCTTTTAAACTCTCAGTATTAAGTCTTGAATTATTTCACTGTAAATAAAGTGCAGTGTGCAATATCCGTCTAACTTTACCAGTAATATCAACTAACATACAAGTCTCAAAAACAACTTTCCCAACCTGCCTAAAATAACAATGCACTATCCTTGCTTTCCAAACTTCTTGAGTATCTTCAATTACTTTAAGGTCGTATCATACAATTCTAAAAATAATCTCAAAGCAAAAATGTAGCAGGCTGTATGTAGACAGCCCATGTTAGTACAGTAGTCTTATTCTCAAGTCAAGCACAGGTAGGATATTACCACACCAAAACTCCAACAGGGTGGGGCATTCATTACTCACCCAGATAAACCAAACACAACCGAGGTGGTTGATCACAGTAAACCCTAATTATCCCCGTAATTCCAACACGACTAAGGGTTTGCCCAAAATGCTTTTCACGCGAATGAAACATTAAAAAAAGAAATTAAGTCATGGCCAACTACTCTTCAGAATATGGGGCAAGCCATGATAGCGCACTTAAGATTCTGAAAGCAAAATCTAAAACAGTACAATGATGTCTCACGATTCACTTTAAAGATACAAAGCTTCTGTTTTCTTTAGTGAGTGACCATTTAAATGTGTGACTGATGCAAGAGAAAAGGGTGAAGGAAAGAACAAGGTCAAACTTAGGGGACAAAAGATTCCTGGAATAACATAGCCAGAAAGGTTTCCTCTCTTAGGGACAGTTTCTACATTGAGAAAAAATAAAAAGAGGAGGAGGAAGAAAAGGAAACCTTAAAAGGAAAAGAAACCAAGCAAACCACCTACTTCTAAATAGAGTTCACCTGGTCAACACGCCTGCCCCGCAAGGCAGGTGATTCGATTTTGGTGGAGACCGTTTTTGCAAAATAGCAGGCCTGGAACACTACCACCTTAGAAAGACAAAATGGGTTCAGAAAGGATGACAACCGGCTATTCTTTTTTATTTAACGGAGAGAATAAAGTTTCATTAAGAAGCCACAAAGAGCACTGTAGGAATGTGAGGGTCGTTCTCAATACCTGGCACCGTCTGCTACGGGAAAACAATCGGCAGAAGGAAGTGGACTCAAGCCGGCAAACTACACTCTGCCTCCCACACGCAGCGGGGCACCGGGCGCGACGCCCCCGAGGCGATGGGCAGGGGCCGGGGGTGACGGGGGAGGAAGCCGGGGACGGCGGCGGCGGCGAGGCCCGGGCGCCCGGCCGCGGCGGGAGAGGACAGCCCGTCGGAAGGAGGAGTGGGGCCCGCCGGCTCGCGGGCTCGCCTCACCTTCTGCGCCGCGCTCTGCTGCAGCACGTTCTGCTCCACGGTCATGGCCCCCGCGGCGGCGGCGGCGCCCGGCTCCTCGCGCCTCCGCCCGCCCTGGCTGCCGCGCTCCGCCGAGCTCCAGGGAGCGGCGCGGACGGCCGGGGAGGACTGCGCCCGCGCCAGCCAGGCGCGAAGCCGATGGCGGCCGGGGTGCGCAGGCAGCGCGGGCAGGCGGCGAAGCGCCGACTGCGAGGGCCACGGCGGCCGCCCCACGTCTCCACGCGGCCCGCCTCAGCGCTGCTCGTCCGCGGCGGCCGGGGCCATGAGCGGGCGGCGGACGCCGGGGCGCGGGAGGGCGCGAGCCAACCGGGCAGCGTCACGCGTTCGCGCGCTCCTTGGCCGGCGGCTCCCGGGCCGCTGCAGGGAAGGGAGAGAGGGGACAGAGGGAGCGGCCGCCCGGAATGGCGCTGCCCTCCTCCCTCCGCGAGTCCTCCTCCCTCCCCTCCCCCACGCGCCGTCCCCGCCCCCGCCCCCGCCCCCGCCGGCGGCTCCTCCCCCGCAGAGCCCCGCCCGCCGGCCGCCCTAACCCTACATTGTGACCCGCGGGCGGCGGGGCAGGGCGGGGCCACCGTGGAGCCCCACCCCTCCCAGCGCGGGCCCGGCGTTCCCGGGTGGGGCGAGGGCGCGCCTGGCTGCCGGGCCCGGGAGCCGCCCCTGCGGCAGGTTGCGCGACGCCGGCGCTGGGCTCCGCGAAGCTCGGCTGGAGGCCGGAGGGCAGCGTGCCTCCCTGTGCTCAGGGCTGTCGGATCCCTAGCTTGCCCAAAGCCTCCAAAGCAAACATTTCCCTGCATGCCCATAACGTCCCAAAACTACACAGGGTTCCAAACTCCGGCCCCTTTCTGTGTCACGCGTTCTCTTCCTCGCCTTTCTAGGAATTTCACAAGCAGTGAACTTGCCTGAAGGGAAAAGTCAAATAAGCAAAGGGTTGCCAGAAATCTTTATGCTGGGAATTACTTTTCTTCTTAACTAATCATTACGTAAATGAATATGGACATCTATCTACTTCATTCATTCGAATGTGTGTCAGTCACTGCTGGGCTCTGGAAAAAATGAAGTTTATTTTCCCAAGACTAAATATAAATGAAATAGGATCTATGCAGCAAACAACCTTATAACAATATCACTGCCTAGATAATACACAAATCTAATATCCCAGTTGCCAAATTAAGCAAACAATTAACTATCGTGCATGGAATACTTGACTATATATGGAATTGTAAGGAAAACCTGTCGTTAAAAAAGCAATCTCTAGAGGCAAAAATATCTCAAGTTCCAGGAGCTAATCTGGGGACTGAGGTGAGAGTGAAGCAGTGTGAAGAAAGAAATTATAAATGCATATTGTTACAAATAGAATACACTTGAAAATCCAGGTATAATTTTTAATCCAATGAGAAGGAGAGCAAGCTTGGTGTGGATAGTAGAAAAGTTCCTTTTAAAAGTTTCCTTTCTTTTTAAAGAATAAGTGTGCTAATAACTTTGTTAAGCCCTACCTTATGCAGCTGTTAGACATGCCATGCTTATAGGCAGTAGTACATTCTTTGTCCTTGTACTTTGACCAAGATATCTGTGGTGGACGCGCTCACAGGCATGTCCCAGCTCTCCATTGCTTTTACCTGTTTAGAAAAGTTTTAAGTTATTAGCCAATCGAGTTGTAGTTTAGATTTTGAGGTCTGGCTCCAGCCAACAGAGATCAGACACAGGAGTAAGGAATACCTCAAATGTGTGAGGGATAAATTTGTGTGTTTTCCTTTGCTCATTGTACTGTCATGGCACAATGGCTAGCTAATGGACCCTTCTTGCAGTCTAGGAAGTAAAAATTGCGTTGCTGAAAGATCCTTTATCTCAGTGCTAATTTTTCTTTGCAGCACTGAGTATCTATTTCCGACATCCATTTCCAACACTTGCTAAATGATAATTGAAATAGCACTGCTGTTATTTAATAATCATGGATTATAGTAGCTCTTAAGGCTTTGTAACAGTTCTATTCACTTTACAAACACTTTGGATCTGCAGCTTGGATATCCTGAACCACCTGTTGTCATCTTTTCCTTGAATCTTCATATTTGTTGACGCATTTTATTTTTAACTAATTGCAGACTTTAAAAAATCATGAAACGGTTGGAAACAGAAATGTAGGAATACTGTGACAGCTCTAATCCCATGTATCCCTTTTTTTATAACTCTGAAACCCAAGGAGGGTGACCTGTCAAAGAAAGCTTATTAGAACCCATTTTTCCTAATTTATAGACCAAAGTTTCTTCTTTTCCTCGTTTATATGCTAACTTCTTGTTTCTCCATATTATAGGGTTTTGGTTTGGGTGTTTTTTGGTTTTTTTTTAGAAATCAGGCTTATACTAAACTGTAATTTCAAGAATTTGTCAATACATTTCTCTGAGTTAAATTTTTTAGTTCCATACCAAAAATAAAATTTTTTAAATGATCTTACTAGAACCTAATAGAGAATCACCAATAGAGCTTTTATAAGGTAAGCATATTTGCCCACTGAGACCGTTCATTTTCAGCTTACTTCTGCTGGTTTTCTACTTACTCAACACTTCTTTAAATATTTTTAACTGTTGTATTGAAGAACATTGTGAAGAAAATTTCAAGTTTCCTTGTAGGCATTCCTTTTTGGAAAGCTTATGATTGGAATGAATAATTAGAGAATGGAAATTTGAGAAATTGAGATAAATTGGCACACAAAACCCATCGCTGGGATTTCCTAATTTATTTTTAAAATTTGTCCTATGACAATTATGTTGTATGAGTCAGCTTTAGTATGCAAGTTTGTTGGAATTATATGTTCTCAAGATATTATTTAATAACTTCTTATCCAAAGGATTATAAATCGTTCTACTATAAGGACACATGCACACAAATGTTCATTGCAGCACTGTTTACAATAGCAAAGACCTGGAACCAACCCAAATGCCCATCGATGATAGACTGGACAGGGAAAATGTGGCACATATACTCCATGGAATATTATGCAGCCATCAAAAACGATGGGTTCGTGTCCTTTGTAGGGACATGGATGAACCTGGAAACCATCATTCTCAGCAAACTGACACAAGAACAGAAAATCAAACTCCGCATGTTCTCACTCATAGGTGGTTGTTAAACAATGAGAACACATGGACACAGGGAGGGGAGCACTACACACTGGGGTCTGTTGGGGGGAAATAGGGGAGGGACAGCGGCGGGTGGGGAGTTGGGGAGAGATAGCATGGGGAGAAATACCAGATATAGGTGAAGGGGAGGAAGGCAGCAAATCACGCTGCCATGTGTGTACCTATGCAAGAATCTTGAATATTCTTCACATGTACCCCAAAACCTAAAATGCAATAAAAATATATATATATATTATTTAATAACTTCTAAACTGCTGCCTTACTCTATATTGTTGACATTCAGGTAAAAATGGTAAGTGACATATTTCATATAATATGAAATATTTTGTGTGTAACACTGCTATGGTTTGACTGAATCCCCCAAAAAACGTGTGATGGAAACTTAATCCCCTATGCAACGGTGTGGGGAGGCGGGGCCTAATAAGAGTTAATTAAACTACGAGAGCTCTGCCCTCATGAATTAATTAATGGTGCTATCACAAGTGTGCAGTCACTATCAAAAGAGTAGCTTCCTTATAAAAGCACTAGTTTGGCTCTCTCTTGCCTCTTTCTCTTTGTCTTTCCTTCCCTCTCTCCTGTCACCTTCTCTTAGCTCTTCCACCATGCCGTGATAGAGCAAGAAGGACTTCACCAGATGCCAGCCCTCCATTTTGACTTTCTGTGCCTCCAGAACGGTGAGCCAAACAATTTCTGTTCATTATCACTTACCCATTCATAGGTGCTATGTTGTAGCAGCATAAAATAGACTAAGACAAGCCTTCCTTTAGGTGTGTTGACATTCTGGTATAATTTCATTTCCCCCAATAAGAAAACAATAAGCAGGCCGGGTCTGGTGACTTACGTCTGTAATCCCAGCACTTTGGGAGGCAGGCAGATCACCTGAGGTCAAGAGTTCAAGACCAGCCTGGCCAAGATGTCAAAAGCCCCTCTCTACTAAAAAATACAAAAATTAGCCAGATGTGGTGGCAAGTGCCTATAATCCCAGCTACTCGGGAGCCTGAGGCAGGGAGAATTGCTGAAACCCAGGAGTCAGAGGTTGCAGTGAGCCAAGATGTGTCACTGCTCTCCAGCCTGGGTGACAGAACAAGACTCTCCCAAAAAAAAAAAAAAAAAAAAAAACAATAATCAATCATTTAAAGAGGAGGTTTCTATGATGCATGATGGTACTATTTAGCAACAGGGTGTTCATAGATTTGAACCCATAAGAGTACTATCTGCCTAATAATACATGCACAATAAAATGCTTATTGAATTAAGTGGCAACCATGAAGGAGAGAAAACAAATTTATTAGTGCTTTTGCAGTGCACATCTAACTCTAACTTCTCATTCCAAGAGGATAGCTTTGTGGTCCCGGCAGCCCAGCCATATTGTTCTATATGACAAAGTGTGTCATTATTAGTTTCTCCAGCCCTCATTAGTGTCTCACCTTCTGAGGATTTCTAGATTTGCTTCTTTGGTATTGTATTAGTTGTGCTGCCCTAACAAAATACCACAGATTGGGTGTCTTAAAATACAGAAATTATTTTTTCACAGCTCTGGAGACTGGGAGTTCAAGATTAAGGTGCCAGCAGGATTGATTTCTCCCGTAGCTTCTCTACTTGCCTTGCAGATGGCCACCCTCTCGCTGCCTCTTTCCATGGTCTGTGTGCCCACAGTGCCTCTCCATCTTCTGCTGAGGACCTAAGTCATACTTGATTTCAGCCCCACCCAGCTGGCATCATTTTAAATTAATAACCCCTTTCAAGATTTTGTCTTCAGATATAATTTCATGCTGAGGTGCTAGGGGTTCGGACTTCAGCGTATGAATTTTAGAGACACAAAATTCAGCCTATAACAGTCATATTCAGTCTGTTTTACTTAATCCTATGCTTCATACATCTGTGCCTTCAAATATATTTTTTCATGCCCCATCCTGTAACTTCTTAGATTGGTGAGAGATTCATTAACACATTAAAGGATAGTACCTGCGTACATTTTCTGCCAGGATTGGCACTTTCAATTAGAATAGTTTTGGAGGGAAAAGAGTTTTGCGCATTGAAAAGCAATCCAGTCCAATGTGCTTTGCAAGGTGTACTTAGAAAGCAAGGACTACCTGGAGAAACAGCTACATTTTATCAACTAAGCCTGCGCAAAAGTGTATACTTCTTGCCTGCAGCATTTGCTTCACTTACCCTGAGCAGGCCCAAAGTTATACTTGCACACTGAAAATGGCTTGGAAGCCTCAGACCTTTTCTCATCATTTTTTGTCCATTCACCTATGCTCAAAAGGCAAAGTCTCTCCTTTCATATTGGTAGGCACACATTTCCCTGAAATTATCCTGTGATATATATGGGCAGAGGAAACCACATGTCAGAAGGTGACCGATGTCATTTTCCAAGACCTCTCTCTCATGTTCAGAGCACATGATGCCTGAACATAACAACCCAGGCACCGTTAGCTCTATGATAGTGGGCAAGTTACTTAAGCCTTCTGTATATTTAGAAACTGCACATCCTCACCTCCTCCCTCCAAATTAAGGGTAGTAATGCCCTCCTGATGTTGCAAAACTCTGGCTTAACTCACTGCCCCTGTTCGACTCTTCAGCTCCTCGTTGCCTGTATAACAAACTCTTTGGATAAATATTCCTTGTTTTAACCACTGTAGGGGTAATGGGAAAACTTCCCCTTCATCTTGGGAAGGTTGGCTGAAAATTAACCTACAAAAAGCAAATTAATAAAAGAAACGCATACAAGTTTGTATTACTATGCACAGGGGAAAATCACAGTGATTACTTCCCAATTGTATAAGGTCCAGCGGGTTATATACCGTTGTTCTAAGGGAAATGGGAGTTTGGGAAGTGTAGATATTTTTAAGGGGTTAGAAAATGACTTTTGGAAGAAGTCAGTGGGTTTAGAGGACATAAAATGGCCAGTTCAAAGTCTGTTGGGCCCACAGAGAGGACAACAGATTGTGACATATGTTCAAGTGTGCTGACAAACTTCAGTCTGTCTTTCTATGATAGGAGGTCACTTAATGAAAACTCAGAGAAGGGTTCAGAGGGGTTTTTTTTTTCTTTCTTACGTGGGTCCGGACTTTAGAGAGAGAAGGAGACTTTAGAGAACAACTTCATTCTGTGCCTTGGAAGACACAGAGAATGAGAGATAGGGGAAGGGAGTGGTCAGAGAGACATGGAGGCTTCTTCAGTTCAGCACGTCCAAGTGCCATATTTTGGGGTATTGTTTTCTCAGCCCCAATACTACCTGGAGTATTCTGTTTTTCTGACATAACTCTTCCTGACCTATTTTCTCTGTGTCAGTTCCATCATCTATAAAATGAAAATAATAACATACATTTATTTTGATGACTAAATGATTTAGTACACGTAAAGTTCCTAGAATACTTTAAGGCAGAAGGAATTAAATAAATGTCAGCACATTCTTGCTGTTTTATTAGGACTTCCTTGTGACTTGTAAGTTGAGAAGTTAAAACCGTTAGCTGAGCACCAAGAAAAATTAGTTGGGATTGAATGTTCTAAGTCTAGAAGACAAGACAAGAAAAGCAGTGTTAAATGAGGTCAGGTCAAAAATTTGCCAGTCTAAGAGGGTACTCTTCTAGTGATATTTCTTATAATTCAAAATATCAGATCACCTACGAAAGAATATGTTTAGTAATTCCTAGGCAGCTACTTTAGTTTCAGACTGTTGATACTTAAACTTGTATTCTCTCTTGGTTAATAGAAAAAAGACACAAAGCTCAGATATCAATGTCTTTAATTTTTTTAAAAATACATATCAGAGATATGGGAAATCAGAAATGTATTTCTAGGCAAACCATGGCATTAGCAAATAGAAAGAAAAGAAAAAAACTTAAATGTTAGGCAGAAATTCTATCACTTTTGGATTCCGCATGTCATTTAATAGCATGGGTGCTCACTAAGTATCATTGAAATACATTTTAGTTTGAAATGAATAATTCATTTATAATTTGAAATGAATTTTTAATTTGAATTAATTTGAAATGAATTTATAATGTGAAATAATTTGAAATATAAATGAAGCAGGAGCGACCGCGAGAAGCAGAACTCTCAGACACCGCACTAGGAAGGAAGAGGTTATTTATTTCTACCGGGAGCAAGGAGACATGTTTGTTTAACAGCCAAGCTCCTCTAACAGAGAAGCTCTGCCTTTATACAGGCTTACAGCTCTAGATGTTACCCATGAAAGGGTCTTGGCTTTACAGCCTTAGAAACTACGTGTGAAAGGGTCTTGGGTTTACAGTTTTCGAAATTACATGTGAAAGAGTCTTGGTCAATTCAATGGAGGAGGAGTGGGCTGGGGGTTTGATCTCGTTTAAGTAAAAACAATGCCTTCCAGAGAGATTTCCCCATATTATGCCTTCTATCTATAGGAAGGTGATTTAGGAGGCGCCAGTCGGCCAGCCTTTTCTTCTATTGAAGTGCAGCGTGGAAGTCAAGAGAGAGGTGCTCTTAGATGCTTGGGTCTCCTTCCTCAAAATAACTACTTTCTAGGCTTTAAGAAAACATTTTCAGCATGTTCAGTTTATTTAATATCAATTTATAAAATGGGATATGAATATAATAATCTACCACTGCCTCAGCTTATTACTTTGGTCTGTTTGTCATCAAGAACAACTCATGAAATTTCTTTAATGTTAAGATTCATTGGCTAATTCTGTTCAAATCTACCATAGCTTTCAGGTTGGACTACGGTATTATAAATACCATTAAATATATGCGAATGCTGACTGAATAAATCCTGTATATATGAAAATAGAACAGAATATTTTAAAATTAGATCCCATGAGTTTTAATTTCAGAACCTTCTCTTTAAGGTTGGTCTTACTCTAGGTGAGTTGAGATGGCTATTCCAGGCCCTCTGTTTTGAGGGAGATAGGGGAAACTGTGATACATTTAGGGACAGATACTATTTTTCGTATACTTGCTGTATGCCAGTACCTGTGCTAGGCACTTTATACTTATCATTTAGTTTTTATAATAATCCAATAAAGTTGGAATTATTACGCTTTTTCTACAGAAACAGAAGCTGTGGTTTATAGGGCACACAATCCAAACCTGTTAAACCAGTTTGAACCAAAGTAGGAGTTCTGTGTGACTGGAAAGCTTTTGCACTTATATCCCCCACACTGCAAACGCTGCAATGGCTTACATACAGTTTCTTTGGCCCTCACCAAGTCTCATGTTGAAATTTGATCCCCAGTGTTGAAGATAAGGCCTGGTGGGAGGTTTTCGTATGGTGAGGGCAGATCCATTATAAATGGCTTGGTGTCATTCTCTTGGGAGTAAGTGAGTTCCCACTCTTAGTTGCCATAAGAACGGGTTGTTAAAAAGAGTTGGCACCTTCCTGTGCTTGTCTCTTGCCACTTGATCTATTACACTGGCTCCCCTTCTCCTTCCACCATGATTGGAACTTCCTGAGGCCTTCATCAGAAGCAGATGCCGGCACCATGCTTCCCATACAGCCTGCAAAAACATGAGCCAAATAAACCTCTTTTCTTTATGAATTATCCAGTCTCAGTATTCCTTTATAGCAACACGAATGGACTAAGATAGAAAATTGGTACCAAGGAGAGAGATGTTGCTATAAAGATACTGGAAAATGTGGAAGTGGCTTTAGAACTGGGTAAAGAGCAGAGAATGGAAGAGTTTGGAAGCTCGGAATAATACAGGATGATGAGGGAAAGTTTGGGACTTGTTAGAAACTGGTTAAGTGGTCATGACCAAAATGCTGTTAGAGATATGAATAGTGAAGTTTAGGCTGACTAGGTCTCATATGGAAATGAGGAACTTATTGGGAATTGGAGCAAAGACCACCATTGTTACACAATAGCAAAGAATTAGGCTGCATTGTGTCCATGCACTAGGGTTTTGTGGAAGGCTGAACTTAAGAATGATAACCTTAAGGAATCTGGCAGAAGAAACTTTTAAGCAAAGCATTTAAAGAAGTGGCACAGCTGATTTTAACAGCTCATGATCAGATATGAGAGTAAAGGAATGAACTAAAGTTGGGATTTATGACTAAAAGAGAAGCAGAGTGTAACAATTGGAAAATGCACAGCCTGGCCATGTGGTATAGAAGGAAAGAGAATTTTCAGGAGAGAAATCCAACATTGATGTGGAGCAACAGCTTGCTAGAGAAATTAGCAGGTATAAAAGAGAGCCAGCTGCCAATAGTAAAGGCAATGGGGAAAAGGCCCCAAAGGTGTTTGCAAAATCTTTGAGGCTACCCCTCCCATCCTAGGCCCAGCAGGCCCAGATGCCTAGGAGAACAGAATGGCTTCTGGAGACAGGCCCAGGATGTTGCTACCCTCTGCCACCTCAGCATGCTGCTCCTGGCATTCTGGCTGCTACAGCTTCAGCCAAGATTCAAGGGGTCCCAGATATTACTTGAGAAGCCACTCTGGAAGGCACAAGCCATGATGAGCCTTGGTTGCTTTGTGTTGGTAAGTTAGCAGGCATAGAAAATGCAAGCATGATGGAGGCTTGGCAGCTAGATTTCAGAGGATGTATTGGGAAGCCTGAGTGCCCAGGCAGAACTCTGCTGCAGAGGTGGAGCCACTGTAGAGAGCCTCTGCTAAGGCAATGCCAAGCAAAAAATGTGGGTTGGAGCCCCACAGAGAGCCCGTATTCAGGCAATGCCTAGTGGAGCAGTAGGATCAGGGCCACCACTCTCCAGACCCAGAATTATAGTATCACCGGTGGCATACAACCTCAGCCTGGAAAAGCCTCAGTCACTGGACTCCAACCCATGATTGCAACCACCAAGTCTCCATCCAAGGCCTCGGGAGCCCACCCCTCACACCAGTGTGCCCAGGATGTGAGATGTGGGGTCATGGATTATTTTGGAGCTTTAAGATTTAGTATTTGTCTTGCTGGGCTCCAGACTTCGGATGGGGCCTGTTACCACTTTATTTGACTGATTTCTCCCTTTTAGAATGGAATGTCTGTACCACCACTGTATGTTGGAAGTAAATCATGTGTCTTTGATTTTATAATTTCATAGCAATAAGGAACTCACCTGGAGTGTTAGATGAGCTCTGGACTTTGGAGTTGATGTTGCAACAAGTTAAGACTTCGGGGGTAGGATGATTATATATTTCAATGTAAATAGGACATGAAATTTGGGGTGCCAGAGTTGAATTACTACGGTTTGGATATGGTTTCTTTCACCCCCACCAGGTCTGTTAAAATTTGATCCCCAGTATTAAAGATGGAGCCTGATGGGAGGTGTTTGGGTCATGCAGCAGATCCTCATGAATGGCTTGGGGATATTCTCAAGGGAGTGAGTGAGTTCTCACTCTTAGTTCCCACAAGAGCTGATTGTTAAAAAGAGCCTGGTACCTCCTCCTCTCCTGCTTCCTTCCTCTGCCATATGTGACCTGTCCATGCCAGCCCCCCTGCCCCTTCTGCCATGACAGGAAGCAGATGTTGGCACCAGGCTTCTTGTACATCCTGCAGAACCATGAGCCAATTAACCTTTTTTCTTTATAAATTACTCAGCCTCAGGTATCAATTTATAGCAACACAAATGGACTCAGAGAACAGCCATTCTAAAATTTGGTTGATGAATTTGTGGAAGTAGCCAAAACCTTTTCAGGGAGCTGGCAGGATACAAGTGCTTCCAACCATGTATCTGTGTGAGGCTAGATATATTTCATATACTTCAACTCAAACAACGTATGGTATCAGATTTACAGTGAAGGCAGATTTGATGATTTCATTATCTTCTGTTAAACCAGACCTTAATTTAACAGATGTTTTAGATGCAGAAATTAAAAACAACACTGTCATGCTTCTAGCTATTTTTTGTTTGTTTTGGAAAATATATGTCATTTTAATGACATTATTTATATTAAAATATAATAGGTATCTTATTTTAAAATAAAGTAATAAATACATCTTTTAGAAATTCAATAAATAATAATAGAACCTACAGACATGAAATCTCATTATGGTACTCAATAAATTTTAAAAGTATAAAACAGTCTTAGAACCAAAAAAGTTGAGAGCCACTGCTATAGACTTCTATTGTCATTGGGCATTTTGCAAGAAGTAGAAATAAAACTGATCTGACAGCTCTTTATGTCTCTCAGATTTCATTTATCATTATAGTGAACCTTCAAGAAACTGGAGTAGAAATACATTGGATCAAAATTTCATCTTTATACAAGTACCATTCAAAAGCTAGTTGAGCTCTAGGTTAGAAATAATTATGTAGCTATATAGAAAATAGAATCCTGAAATATGTGCATGAAGAAATAAAGCAAAGAATGTTGTTTCACTTTTTAATCTTGGTAGGTTCAAAGATGAATTATTTGCAAGTACTCTGAAAATGGTAAAGGACAATTCAAATGTATGATATTGCTATGAGTTATTATACTATTTTGGAAGTAATGAAATTGTGAAAGTTAGGAATTGGCCCTGATAGATAACCATAGTGCTTTTTAATAAATACAATGTTATGGCATTAATATACTATAGTTGTCTTAGTCTGTTTATGTGGCTATAAAGGAATAACTGAGACTGGATAATTTGTAAAGAAAAGTGGTTTATTTGGCTTATGGTGATGTAGGCTGTACAAAAAGCATAACACCAGCATCTGCCTCTGGCGAGGACTTTAGTCTGCTTCCACTAATGATGAAAGAAGAAAGGGAGCCAACTATGCAGAAATCACATGGTGAGAGGGGAAAACCAGGGGAGAGGGCAGAAAGGTGCCACACTTCTTTTAAAACCAATTTTAAGGGGAACTAATAGAGGAAGCATTTACTCATTAGCAGGGGAATGGCACCAATATATGCATGAAGGATCCGACTCTCCCCCACCCCCACCCCGCCCCATGACCCAAACACTCCCTACTGGGCCTTATCTCCAACACTGGGGATAAAATTTCCACACGGGGTTTGAAGGGTCAAATATTCAAACAATAGCAATAACTATATTACATATTAGATTGGTGCAAAAGTAATTGTGGTTTTTGCCATTAAAGGTAGTGGCCCTTATTTTTGCACTGAGCTATTATAATTTATTATAACTAATATAATATCTTTAGTGCTTTACCATATATAAATTACTTCAACGTACAGTGTGTCTCATCTGAATCTCACTAACCATGCTATGAGACAAGGCAGGGCATACTCTCCATTCTCCAAATGCAGAAACCTAGTCTTAGAGTGGTTGAGTCATTTGCCAATATCACACAGCAAGCATTTGGTTGTGTTAAAACCTATATCTATCATAATGCTTCAGCGAATATTTATTGAATAAAAAAATAAAGAACCCAGGCCTTTTGACTGCTAGTTTGGTGTCTTATTTCTGGCATTTGCTGACTTAAATGATAGTAATGGATTTTGCAACAGTACTTCATTTACTATCATTATTTGAAGTGAATTGGAAAAGGTACACCATGGTATTTATTTATAAATACTGCTCCCTTCTGCAGATCTTTGTTAGGAGAGTAATAATAAATCAGAATGGCATGCATTCTTAGAGTAAGGGCTTCCATTCAATCTTTAAACTTATTTATGTTTCCATCTTTCAAGAGTAAATGATGTAACTCTCTTTTTCACATGGCCTGTTAGGATTAATTTAAAAAACAAAATAACACATAAGTTTCACAGGAATTCCAAAAATATAATAATTTTGCCAAGTAAATGGAAATTGTGTCCACATCTTGGATTAGTCAAGTTCACTTACAATAAACAAATGGTCTCTTCCTATTGGCTCTTTCAATTTTCAGTACCATGGACAAAGACAAAAAACCTATTACATTTCTTTTTTTATCTTTTATTTTAGATTCACAGGTACGTGTGCAGGTTTGTTATGTAGGTAAACTCATGTCACAGGAGTTTGTTGTACATATTATTTTATCACCCAGGTACTAAGCCTAATACCTAACAGTTACTTTTTCTTCTCCGCTCTTTCCTTCCAGCCTCCAGCCTCAAGTAACAACACCCAGTGTCTGTCATTTCCTTCTTTGCGTTCATGAATTCTGATAATTTAGCTCCCTATTATAAGTGTGAACATATGGTATTTGGTTTTCTGTTCCTGCAATTAATTGGCAGAGGATAATGGCCTCCATCTCCATCCATGTTCTGCAAGACATGATGTTGCCCGTTTTTATGGCTGCGTAATATTCCATGGGGCCTATGTACCACATTTTTTAAATCTAGTCTGTCATTGATGAACATTTAGGTTGATTCCATGTCATTGCTATTGTGAATGGTGTTGCGATGAACATTCGTGTCCATGTGTCTTTATGGTAGAATAATTTATGTTTTCTGAGTGTATACCCAGTAGCGGGATTGCTGGGTTGAATGATAGTGCTGTTTTCAGCTCTTTGAGGAAAACCCACACTGCTTTCCACAATGGTTGAACTAACTTACACTCCCACTTACAGTGTATAACTGTCCCCTTTTCTCCATAGCCTCACCAGCATCTGTTATTTTCTGACTTTCTAATAATACTCATGCTAACTACTGTGAGATGGTATCTCATTGTGGTTAAAGAAACCTATTTCTATCCCTGGAGCATGCATGCTTGTGGGAAATCAGCTAGAGAAACACTGTCATAATGGACAAAGTAATAAGGAAACTAGGAATAGGAAATGTCTAACTTTGCCTAAATAATACAGTCTTTCACACAGTTCATAATTTTCTGAGAGAATCAGAATATAGACAATGAAATATGAAACATTCATAAACAAAATTATTTTATAAAATTACTGAAATCATAGAAAGGAGAAATGGGTCCAGTGTAGAAAAATAAGTCAAGGTTTTACAGAGAAGGTGTTATCTGACATAATCCTTGGGTAGACAAAGAATGAAGTAGAATTAATAGTCAGTACGAGCCTCAGTTCCCAGCCTGTAGAAGAAAGGTACTAAAAATTTGACCTTCACTTCACCTTTGCTTGCTTTTAGTCCACAGAAACTTAGACAAAATGATCATGAGCCTATTGTATTATTTTGAATTAATTATGTGTATTTGAGAATCTCTGCAAAAGTCAAGCCAGGAAACAGGAGACATTGAAGAAAATGCCTTAAGAATGACAATCATACTTCCTGAACATGGCAGAATTCACATTCCACTTAAATAGAATTATCCACAGCTGTGCAGACATCTTGTTATCTCCTTCTTTATATAACCATTGCCAAAAGTGACCCTATACTTGGTCATTAAACAATCTCTTTCTGATGTTCTGGATATATCTGCTTTTATTTCAAGTCTTCCTAGAAACTCTTACGTACTGCATGTTTTTTTTCCACAATACCATCACAATAAGTCTATTTCTAGAAGGTGCCTGCACTTTGTAGAGGATGTATCAGGGGTTGTGTGTGGGGCAGCCTATTCTCTGAACCCCATGTTTGGGCAATTGGCCGTTATGTGACTTTTGATGAGAGGTAGAGCTCCATCTACTACCAAAGAAACAAAAAATTCTAGATACTTGCTCTTTCAGCTCCCTTCAGTGAACTCTCTCAAAGCCCCCCAAGGCCCACTGAATCTTTACTTAGTGAGGCAAAGAAACACAGACGGTTATAATTCATTCCAGTTGTTGGAATGGCGGTGAGGGGTAGTAGCATAGTCGTGGTGTTGAGGGCTTTGTGAGTGCTGTCCAGTGTCCAGCCAAGAATGTAAAACACACTGCATTGGCTGCTAAAGGTCATCTATTTGTCAGGAGTTTTTTTCCCAAGCCAATTTATTCATCCATTTTTGTTTTATTCTGTTAGCTGCCAGGTAGGTTTCCAATGCACTTCTTTCTTAAAGGCAGAATTGATTTTTGTCATTTAATACAATGAAGCCTGACTGGCTTAGTTTTTCCTAAGTAACAGAATGTATAATGTAGTTGTGTTTTGTAGTACCTCTAATTTTATACATTTTATGAGAAATGCATGTTGAGAATCTTAATAATTGCCAATTGACAGGTGATAGCACCCCAAAGAAAAATGTCTTTACAATTAAACATGAAGGAAGACACATTAATTTGAATAGCACACATGAACCTCTACACCCAAGGGAGTGAACTTTCATGGGGCTATGCAATGTTAAAATTTGCGAGTTACAACTCAAACATGGCTGATTAGCTGATAATAAGTTGCTCACCACTTGGAATCTGTTAGAGGAAGGAATAAAATTAAAAGGCGGGAAGGACAGTTTGTTAGCAGAAGAATTGAACATAAAAAGGCCCAGGGAACCACAAAAAGGGATTAATCCATTAATTTATTCATTTAAAGAACATTTAAGTAATGTGTACATACTAAGTGAAGGGAGACAGAGACAGAACCAAGAAAAGCCAGCTCCAGCTGTGTACAAAATAGATTGGCCGTAAGGCTGGAAAGGGTCTGAATTGCAGCACTGTGTGCAAAAGAAAATAGTGAGACACTAGATCTTCATGGATTCCTTGCAAAACCTATGCTTTCTGGAGACACAATGACGTGTGAGACGTCTAAGAACCATTGGGTTGCCCTACATCTATCATCCTAGAGATAGGGAACCTGTCTGCAATGTAATGTGACTTCTGTATCTGATAACCATACATCCCCAAGGACTGCAGTTTTAGCTTTGGATTTTACTTTGTCTTTTAGGTATCTAGAGTTTAATTAAGCCATTATTATGCCCTTGAAAAAACAAGAGTTGGTGTGAACAGCATATTGTTGGCACTTACTGACAGTTGGCCTGGAGCAATCAAAAGTGAAACATTTTAATGATCTCATAATCCTAGTATGTTGAAATTTATTTCCAAAACCCTTTGCACTATAATGGAAGGCAACAGAAGAATCATAGTTATACCTCTGCACTACCCTTGTTAACATGAGCATAAGATCCCCATTTTCCACCATGTGCTTGTCTAGTTGACGGGATAAAATTTATGCTCTCATGTAGATATCCCCTAAAATAAGGAAGTAAGTGCCAAATGGGAGTTACAGCTCCTACAAATACAAGTGCCTCAGCCAGATCCCAGAGATTCTGACTCAGTAGAGCTAGGTCCCTGGCATCTGTGTAGATTTTTAAAATAGATAATACATGCATAAAGAGATAAATTGCAAAATTTCAAAAGGATATACAGATGAAAATCTTTCTTTCTTTCACTTCTCTTGTTTTCTTCCCCACTGCCAATTATTCTTACAAGTTTCTTGTCTATCCTTGGAGACATATTCTGTGCATATACAAGCGTATAGAAACCAGAGGGGGAAAAAGCATCATATACTCTCTACTCTTTACCTTGCTGTATTTTCATTTAATAACATACATTGGAGATTATTCCATGACTTTAAAAACGCTCTCAAAGTGTTTCGATAAATTGAAGACACTGGGAAATCTTCCACATATATTAGCCTCTTCCAGTACTCTTTAGGGTTAGTTCCATGCTAGAACCAGACTGCTTTAAAAAGATCCCATCAAATCCAAATTCTTTACATCCTTACCTGCCAACCCAAATTTATCTACCAGTCTAAGTTTACAATTCTTTTGGTCACTTAAAGTACAGAGTCCTTATGGGACTGCTTAGTACATCAAGAACTTTTTTCTATCAACAAACCTTAAGGGCCTAGAAAATGACCATCCTTCATAAAATTTTAGCCTCTTAATTCCCTCCACTTTTGATATTTGTCATGTACGCCTGTAATCCCAGCACTTTGGGAGGAAGAGGCGGGTGAATCACGAGGTCAGGAGTTTGAGACCAGCTTGGCCAAGATGGTGAAACCCCATCTCTACTAAAAATACAAAAATCAGCCGGGTGCGGTGGTAGGCACCTATAATCCCAGCTACTTAGGAAGCCGAGGCAGGAGAATCACTTGATCCCAGGAGGTGGAGGTTGCAGTGAGCCAAGTTCATGCCGCTGCACTTTAGCCTGGGCAACAGAGCAAGACTCCATATCAAAAAAAAAAAAAAAAATTGTAAAGGAATTTGTTTGGAAATATTTCTACTCTAAAGATTCTAAACTATATATTTCTTAAGACAGGTATTAATCTTTTATCTAGATAAGCAAAAGAAAAGGCATATTTATATACCAACAGCTGTGAACTTGCATTTGGAAAAACATGTTACTTTCCTTTTGAAAATTTTATTTTGTTCAAGAGCACACAGTTAAGAGTTTAACAGTCATTTAATGTTTCAACCAGTTTAATTGCCTATTCAACTTGGTGGAAGATTAATTTGGAAATTACATTGAATAGACTGAAAAGGATCACACACACACACACACACACACACACGCATACACACACACACATGCATGCACGCACACATCAAAAGCCTCATAACTGAGTGTCAGCAACTTATGTTTATAAAACTGTGAAGAACAAACTAGTTTCCATTTTACTTTAGTTAGAATTTACCCAGCACAAGTACTTTGCTATTTAAATATTAATTAATGTGTTTAAATATTAAATAGAAAGCTCTCTGATTCTAGACATGCACTAAAACAAATTGAAATTGGTTTCTCGGTTGCAATATTGCTATTCTCATTGGAAACAAGTGAGAAAGAAAACTTAATGACAAAAAAGTTATACTTAAGAATGTTCTTGAAGCCAGAAATAAAATACATACACTTGATACTGATACCTAAAAGTCTAGGGAATTGTATATAATTTTATTGATGAATTCAATTAAGTGCAAACTTAATAGTAACATTTCTCATTTTTGACTAAATGGTTGTGAAATACAAGTGAAACATACATAGGAAATATTCTCTTTTTGGAGATTAAAAACTTTTTAGATTTTTGGGGTTTTGTTCTCTTCTGACATAAAGTTTGCATTTCAAACTGTACATTCTTTGGATTTCCAAAGTTTAATAATTACTTTTTATATTTTGGATCAAATGGCATACTAATAGTTGCTCATTTGTCCACATCTTTTTTTTTTAATTAATTCTATTCTATGGTAATAAACACATTTTCTCTTTTCTTTCTATCTAAAGTGTATATTCAGCCAGTGCCCCAAATTTAATCATAACATGAGTCATAGAATGAATATGAATAAATCACAGGGCTAGAAATAGAATTCTCCTATTTCAGGACAATTCAGAAAGAACTTTAACCATATCAAAGTTTTAATTCAAGTCTATGCTGATTTCAGAGTATAAGTGGTCTGGTCTGCATTTATTTATTGCCCTAATCCTCAAAGTATGCTCATTTTTAAAAAATAGTGATTATTTTTCACAATATTCTTGGGCTGTGAGGCATTCCATTTTATTGACATACATTCATACATAAATTTATGTTCTACTTTTTAGCATGGGAACTAATTTATAAATCTTTCCTGTTGCCTACGAAAATTTCCAAGGCATGCCAACTATATTTTTAAAGTTTACATTGATTTCCATTGCATAGGTGGAAATGTATTGATGCTACGTTAGAAATGATGACTAATGACACTTCTGGATTTCAGTTGCCAGCCAAATATCGAGTGTTGTATGTACAACAACATTGTAAACACTTTGAAAGTGGGGAAATAAGCTTATTTTCTTTAAAAGCAGAAACTGTGGATGGAAGTATATGGATTTTTTTTTTTTTAAGACAGCGTCTCACTCTGTTGCCCAAACTGGAGTGCAGTGGTGCAATCATAGTTCACTGCGTCCTCAACCTCCTAGGTTCAAGTGATCCTCCTGCCTCAGCCTCCCAAGTAGCTGAGACCACAGGCATGCATCATCATGCCCAGTTAATTTTTTATTTTTTGTAGAGACAGGGTCTCACCTTGTTACTCAGGCTGGTCTCGAACTCCTGGGCTCAAACAATCCTCCTACTTTAGTCCCCCAAAGTATTGTGATTACAGGCATGAGCCATTGTGCTTGGCTAGAGTTCTTCTTAATTAGGAACAATTCTGTTGTTCAACAGAGCAGATATTTTTAGGAATGAAAATGTTAAAAAATTAAGATTCATCTCAGACTTATGAAGTAGTTGAAAATTGCAACTTTTTTCCTTTTTCTTTTCTTCCTCTTTTTTAGAGACAAAGTCTTGCTCTGTTGCCCAAAGCTGAAATGCAATGGCATGATGACAGTTCACTATAACCTCCAATTGCTGAGCTCATATAATCCTCCCACCTCAGACTTCTGAATAGCTGAAACCACAGGTGCCCACCACCATGTGTGGCAATTTTTTTTTTGTACAGACAGGTTCTCACTATGTTGCCCAGGCTGATCTCGACTCCTGGCTTCACATGATCCCTCACCTTGTTCTCCCAAAGTATTGGTATTACAAGCATGAGCTACTGTGCCTGGCCAAAAATCACATCTTTATCCCTTATTATTGTAAGACACAGTTGTCACTAGCTCTGACTAAACTATTAATGCCACATGCCTACCCAAGACACTTTAAGGATAGAATACAATAATTGTTTAAAAAGACCCATGACATACTGACTCTTCTTAAACAGAATATGCCTTAATACAGATTACATATCTACACGACTTTTCTTTCATTACAGTTTTTTTTGCCATTTTAGTTTGAAAATGACTATTCAAATGACTATCTTTTCAAAGATTCAAAGTATATTTACTTTCATCAGGCACTAGCTTAAGTTCTCGAGTAAGTGAACAGTACACTTAAAAAAAGAGTAGGTATTAATAAAACAGTCCTTGCTGTGATAAAGCATATTGTTTACTAAAGATAAAACACACATGAATCATACTGAGATAAGTGAGATTAGTAACAAACACAGTTGTGA
Source organism: Sapajus apella (assembly GCF_009761245.1). Classification (NCBI taxonomy): domain Eukaryota; kingdom Metazoa; phylum Chordata; class Mammalia; order Primates; family Cebidae; genus Sapajus; species Sapajus apella. The sequence continues at coordinate 28,096,690 of NW_022436948.1, forward strand.
TCAATTTCAATGGAGATCAGTAAAGTCTTTATAGCTTTGATATGCAGGGTAACAAACAGATGTGATCAGTTTCAATGGAGATCAGTGAAGTCAAATAGCTTTGATATGCAGGATAACAAACACAGATGTGATCAATTTCAATGGCTATCTGTAAAGTCTTTATAGCTGGCAACAACACAAGTTGTTACAAGTTACTCAAACTGCCTGAGTGAGTGCTCCCAAGGAAACAACACAAGCTGTGACAAGTTACTCAAACTGTGTAAATGAGTGCTCCCAAGGTGAATGAAGAGAACAGCACAAGCAAAGGCACAGAAGTTTGAAGTATCATGTGCCTTGTGTGAGCCTTAAGAGTACTGGTAGGGATCATCAGGGAATGGTGGGATAATCTCACTTGTCTCAGTATGATTTATGTGTGTTTTATCTTTAGTAAACAATATGCTTTATCACAGCAAGGACTGTTTTATTAATACCTACTCTTTTTTTAAATGTACTGTTCACTTACTCGAGAACTTAAGCTAGTGCCTGGTGAAAGTAAATATACTTTGAATCTTTGAAAAGATAGTCATTTGAATAGTCATTTTCAAATTAAAATGGCAAAAAAAAAACTGTAATGGTGGGAGTAACGAAAGAGTAGTGGGAGCAAAGGCTAGGAAGGATGGAAGAGGCCAGATAACTTGAAACCTGGAACCTTGGGTAAGCATGTGGCACCATGCAAAGAAGGTTGAGCTCATAAGACTTTATATGTCTATTATATGTTTTCAATATTTTGAAAACTACTTTTAAAATTGGAACTCCATTTTCTAAGAAACATCATATGGAAATCCAATATTTAAAAATATATATAGGCTCTGGTTTTCTTTTTTGATGATTAGTGATGTCAAGCAGCAATTTTTCATATACTCATTGGCCACTTATAAGTCTTCTTTAGAGAAATGCGTGAATTCGGATATTCTGCCTATTTTTAAATTGAATTATGTGGAGTCCTTTTTTTTTTTGCTATTGAGTTGAGTTTGTCATATATTCTGGTTATTAATCTTTCGTCAATTAAATTACCACCAGAGTTAAAATGGCTTTTACCAGGGACGTGCAAATGAAAACTGCAATGAGATATCATTTTAACCCAGTTAGAATGACTGTTATTACAAAGAAAAAAACAGATATTGGTGATGTGGAGACAGGGGAATGCTCGTACATTGTTGGTTGAAACATAAATTAGTGCAACCACTATAGCAAACAGCATGGAGGTTCCTCAAAAAAGTAAAATTAGAAGTACCATGTGATCCATTGCTGAGCATATATCCAAAAGAAAGGAAATCAATATAACAAACAGATATCTACACTCCCATGTTTATTCCAGCACTATTCACATTAGCCAAGATATGGAATCAACCTGTGTCCATCAACAAATGAATGGGTATAGAAAATGTGATACATATACACAATGCTATATTATTCAGCCATGAAAAAGAATGGAAATCCTGTCATTTAAAACAACATGGATGGAACTGGAAGGCATTGCATTAAGTGAAATAAGCCAGGCACAGAAAGACAAATATCACATGTTCTCACTCATATGTCAGGGGCTAAAATAAATTCATCTTACAAAGGTAGAGAGTAGAATGAAACTCAGAAAGGCAGTGGGAAGGGGAGAGTAAGAGAAGCTGGTTAATAGGTACAAAATTACAGTGAGATAGCAGGAATAAGATCTAGTGTTTAGCAGCACAATGGGGAGGCAGCGGTTAACAAGAATTCTTTGTGTATTTCAAAATAACTAGAGGAGTAGATATGGATTATTCCCAGCACAAAGAAAAGATCAGTGATTGAGGTGGTGGATCTCCCAATTACCCTGCTTTGATCATTACACATTATATGTGTATATCAAAATATGACATGTGGCTTGTAAATATATACAACTTAAAGACCTATTTTAAATGCTTATCACATAAATAAGTACATTCACTCATCCAAAAAGCAGGCACCTTGCTTTTTGAATGTTGAGGATAGCATTGTCCATTCAGCCCTTAGCCACCTGAATAAAAGCTTTTATTCTTAGTTCTATGGAAAATACCAAGAAGTGCCAGCACCGAGGAGAATGTGGGAGGATGAGGAAACAGTTATTAACAATACTTGTCTCTTTCCCCACCTAGAAGAGACCTGCTTTCCTTTTATAGGATCCTGAGAATGAGGTAGGGTGGGTGTGATGGGTAGTGAAACCTGCTAGGAGATTATTACTGTTTTGAACTCTACAGTTTATGCTTTGCTTACATTATTTAAGCTTAGCATTAAAGTTGATGCTGGTAACAATATTGCAGCTTGTTAGATACTGAGTGACAAAGGAAAGGAGGAAAGAAAGAAAAAGGAAGAAAAGCTATTTAGATTGAGAATAAAGTGTTCAGGAAAGAAAAACATTAAGAATCCTTATGTCTAATGAGGATTTTGCTGAAATTTCTGCTGTGTGGTGTGTGATATGGCCTCTTCTCCCTCTCTCTGCAAAATCTTCAGTAAACCATCCATTTCTTATTACTACTTGATGGAGTTTCGCATGTTTTATGGGAGACTTTACTAAGTGCTGGAGACAACTTCCATGTGAGTGAAGAGCCAAGGTGGAGGCTGGTCTAGAAGCCTCCACAAGTGAGTCTCATAAGGATAAATGGTTTACAGTTTACCCTGAAACTCACCTCTCTCCCATATTAACTTAGAAGATATGTATTACCTTAAGTCACTGTTAAGACTGTGATGGCTGATTGTGTTATCAACTAGGGTTGTAATGGTATCTGATTCTCAACATTCCCTACTACATAGACTACAAGTCATAGCTGGTTTCATCCCTCCTCTAGTCTGTCTGGGTACAAATATTAGACTAATATCAAGTGTTTGAGCCAGGGATGGTGGTGTGTGCCTGGAGTCCCAGCTGCTCGAGAGGCTGAGGCAAGAGGATCACTTGAGGCTAGGGGTCCCAGGGTGCAGTAAGCTATGATCGCATCTGTGAATAGTCACTGCATATTCCAGCCTGGGTAACACAGTGACTCCCCTCCCCCACTCTGTGTGTGTGTGTGTGTGTGTGTGTGTGTGTGTGTGTGTGTATGTGTGTGTGTGTGTGTGTGTGTGTTTGAACAACCATCACTGACCAGAAGTCATTTTGAACATTGGTGCACTAATTCCTCTTCAGGACCTATAAAATTGACCTGCATCAAGAATAATAACTCTTAGAGATATAGGTTCATATTTCTTCTAACCAGAAAAGTTCCAGATATTTAATGTATTCTGTGTTCAGAGATATAGATGCTAGATCCAAGACAAATGATGAAGCAGTCATATAAGTGGAGGGAGTGGTCAGGGAGGCGCAGCTCACCTGCTGGGACCTCACTTCAGAGGTCCCAGGAGAGTCATGTGCCTGTGTCATAAGAAGGTTTGAGGCTGGCACACTTCATTTATGTGTGTGAACACCCAATCATCATGCTCTACACCCAATCATTATGACCTACAAAAGGATCAGGGCTGTCAGGCGCGGTGGCTCACGCCTGTAATCCCAGCACTTTGGGAGGCCGAGGCAGGTGGATCATGAAGTCAAGAGATCGAGACCATCCTGGTCAACATGGTGAAACCCCGTCTCTACTAAAAATACAAAACATTAGCTGGGCATGGTGGCGCGTGCCTGTAATCCCAGCTACTCAGGAGGTTGAGGCAGGAAAATTGCCTGAACCCAGGAGGTGGAGGTTGTGGTGAGCCGAGATCGCGCCATTGCACTCCAGCCTGGGTAACCAGTGAAACTCTGTCTCAAAAAAAAAAAAAAAAAAAAAGGATCAGGGGCAAGGTTTTAAGGCTTGTTATTTTGTGTTTGACAGGTACATAAAAAGGAGAGCCAAACCACATGTCTGAAGGAGAAACAACAAGTCAACTACTGTTGTGTGGGGTTGACATAGTAGTTAAGAACCCAGACTCACAGACAAAGCTGTTCAAACATGAATGAATGCACACATCATCTGGAAATCTCGCAACAATTTACATAATGATTAAGTCTAGGGTAGGAGCACAGGGTGTGTATTTCTGTAGAATCCATTCTCCTTTGAGTAGCAAAATTCTAGAGTCAGATTATCTGGGTTCACATCCCAGTTCTGGACTTCACTGAGCTGTGGACCTTGAATAATTTAACATCTATATGCCTCAGTTCTCCATCTGTAAAATCGAAATAATAATATTACTGACGTCCATGGGTTTTTATAAGAATTAGCAGAATTAATATAGAGCAGCACTGAGAAGAGTGTATGGCACATGGTGGATACTCAATAAATATTTGCTAAATGAATTTCCTAGCAGCAAAGTGAGAGGGGGAAAAAAGGGCCTGTGCTTTTGAACTCAACTCTTTTATGTCTCACCAAAGGATTTATTTGTCATTCAGCTTCTAACTTGGTACCATTGATTGTCTTTGAGTTAACTCTGTAGAGTACTAATTAGGATTTTAAAAAAAACAAGATGAAAAGCTTCTGCAGAAGGTAATGAGGAGTCCTAATTTCCTCTTCACCTAAGAACAGGGAATGATCAAATTTATATTTAAGAAAATCACTCATAGTAGAAGAGAGACAGAGAGAAGGAATTGGACAAGACCAGGGGTGGAAAGAAAAGTTTATAGAGTAAGGCCAGAGAAGAGATTTAAAACCACCTGAGATTAAGACAGTGGAGGTGGAAAACAATATAAGCACAATTAAGGAGGCTGATGATTTGGCAAGACAGGGCATCAAACAGTGGGCACAGCTCTGTTCAGGGAGAAAAAGGATGTTCCCCAGTTTTCTAGTTTTGATAAGGAGATAAAACTTGGGGAACATTTGCAGAGATAGAGAATAAAGGAGCAGAAATAAGTAAGAATAAAAGGGATGGATAAAATTAGAAGGGGATAAGGTGGTGTAAGACTAATTTTGGGCATGTTAAAAGTGGCTGGGGGATAAATACCCATAGGCAATTAGAAACACAATATGGAGCTGAGGAGCCTTTACATGCTGGCCATAAGAATTTGTAAGCCATTGGCATCTGTGTATTAAGGCCCTGGAAATGAATGAGTCAATCCAGGAGAGTATTAACTGCAAGAAAAATTGGATACAAATTGAAGACCATAAAGAAGACTTAGAAAGAACAATGGAAGAGGTAGGAATAAAGCCAAAAGAGAGGGATGGCAGAAGGCTAGGGAGGGGAGTGCTTCAGCAATGAGGGAATGGTCAACAGGGCCAAATTCCACAACACATCTCTACTCCTGGAAACCGGTCCTTCCACTGTGACTCATTGAATCTGAATCTGTCAACACCACATTGTTATTTTAATCCCTCAGGGACAAAGCCTAGTATCTTGGTTTGACTCATCCTGCTTCCTCATTCTCTATATTTAAGATACTAAAATTTCTTTTCCATTTTTTGATATCCATCCTTTTCTCTCTAGGCCCAATTTTACATGCTAGCCCAAATACTCCTAGATGATGCAAAAACTTTCTGTACTGTATGTTACAGCTAGGCTCAACTTCCTGAAACACCTTTTTTTTTTTTTTTTCTTATTGCCATTTTTTTTTTTTTCAAAATTTTTATCTTTATATATATATATATATATATATATATATATTTTTTTTTTTTTTTTTTTTGAGATGGAGTCTCACTCTGTTGCCCAGGCTGGAGTACAGTGGTGCAATCTTAGCTCACTGCAACATTCGCCTTCCAGGTTCAAGCGATTCCTGTGCCTCAGCCTCTGGAGTAGTTGGGATTATAGACCTATGTCACCATGCCCAGCTATTTTTTGTATTTTTGGTAAAGTTTCACCATTGTGGCCAGGCTGGTCTCGAACTCCTGACCTCAAGTGATCCACCTGTCTTGGCCTCCCAAAGTGTTGGGATTACAGGCATGAGCCACAGCACCCAGCCAAATCTGTATGTATTTTATAATTCCAACTTTTACTTTAGATTCAAGTGGTACATGTCCAGTTTGTTACACAGGTATATTGTGTGATGCTGAGGTTTGGAGTATGAATGATCCTGTCATCTGTATAGTAAGAATAGTACCCAGTAGGTAGTTTTTCAGCCCTTTCTCCCCACCACTCCCTCTTCTAGTAGTCGCCAGTGCCCATTATTCACATCTTTATGTCCATGTGTACCCAGTGTTTAGCTATTACTTATTATAAGTCAGAACATGTGGTCTTTAGTTTTCAATTACTGTGTTAATTTGCTTAGGATAATGGCCTCCAGCTGCATTCATATTGCTGCAAAGGACACGATTTCATTATTTTTAATGGCTGCATAATATTCTATAGTTTATATGTGCCACATTTTCTTTATCCAGCCTGTCATTGTTGGGCATACTGTAGGTTGATTTCACGTCTTTTCTATTAAACTTCATAATATTTTTTTAACTTGGAATATTTGTTTTGTTTTGGAACATAGGCATCTATTTATTATCTAAGTAATATCCATGCATTTGAATATTAAGAAATGCCTGAGAATAATAAATGCCAAATATAGGATAATAATTATCTCTGGTAAGGGAGAAATTATTTATGATAATGGAACAAAACACAGGAGATTTCAACTGCATTAATAGTCTTTACTTCCTAAGCTGGGTGTATTAGTCTGTTCTCATGCTGCTGCTAAAGACATACCTAAGACTGGGCAATTTGAAAAAAGAAAGAGTGTACTGGGCTTACAGTTCCACGTGTGTGGGGAGGCCTCACAATCACAGAGGAAGATGAAAGCCACGTCTCACATCGCAGCAGACAAGAGAAGAGAGCTTGTGCAGGGAAACTCCCCTTTTTTAAAAACCATCATATCTTGTGAGACTTATTCACTATCCCAAGAACAGCACAGGAAAGACCCACCCCATGATTCAATCATCTCCCACAACACCTGGGAATTCAAGATGAGATTTGGGTGGGGAAACAGGAAAACTATATCCCTGGGAAACAGGACCATAGGTTTAAGTTTCTGGGTATTTAGATAATATGAAAACTACAGTATTTTAGAAACACTTTAAAATGACAGCACCCTAAAATGTAAGTTTGGTGTCTTTTAAATATGGGACCCTGATCCCCGGTCTCATCTTATTTTCTACAATTTCCTGTAGTATTCTCTTCTGGGTTTTTCTTTTTAATATTGTTCAAAAAAGTCTTTGTGAAGTGTATTGGCTTGCCTTCCTTCCATCACAGTGTCCCTCTGCCAGGAATGTGCCTTCACTCAGTCAGGTCTTCCTGTCAAAAACCTTTGCAGTCCTTTACGATCAGAAGCCTCTGCTGCTGACTTTTATTGGATATGTTATCTTAGTCCTCTGAAATCTCATGAGAAAGAGAGAGAGAGAGAGAGAGAGTGAGAAAGTGTGAGTGTGTGTGTGTTCGAGACATTTTTATCTATCATTTTCAAAGCTATTTATGTGAGATTTTTCTTTCACAAATATAGTCTGATTATGTCTTAAAGGCCTGAGCCACCTCTTCTTAGCCCTTTCTATAACAGCACAGAATCACATATATAAATGAGAGTTATGGGCATGGGGTATACATGAGTATGAGCTTAAATACCACTTATAGTCTGTGAAAGTAGGAAAAGCTAATAATCTTAAGAAACTGTTATAATATTCCTCTGCTATTATAATATACAAAAAAGTCCATTTAGCAGTAACTTGACCTCCAGTAGTTCAGTGTCACCAGTATTTGGAAGCAAGTAACCTAAATACTCAAACATGAACAGCTGAACTGAAATTGACACTGACATACTGAGTTCAAGGAAGCAAGGCCATAAATAAGTGCTCTTAGTTACAATGTTTGACAGCTTATCCTTAGTCCCAGAAAGTATCAAGGCAGCAGTAGCTAAGTGTGAAGAGTACAGTGTGAAAAATATAGGGCATTTAGTAAAAAAATATACAGGATGTTAAAAAAATTGGACAAAATATTATACAAATAGTGGGGAAAATGTAGAATCTCTTTTAAATTTTTCTAATTAAATTATAATTGTATATAACTGGTATGTTACATTGCTCAGTAATAGCCAAATGGTATTCAAATGGCTAAAGTTGTTTTATCTCTGAGAGTCATGTTAAAATCACATGTTTCTGTTTGCAATAATCTTGAAAACAAGAATTAGATGGTTATTGACATAATTGGCATCCCATCAGGAAAGAGAATGTGTGTTTAAACCAGTAATTAAATGAATAGATATGGTAGACAACTTTTTTTTTTTTTTTTTTGAGACGGAGTTTCACTCATGTTACCCAGGCTGGAGTGCAATGGCGCGATCTCGGCTCACCGCAACCTCCGCCTCCTGGGTTCAGGCAATTCTCCTGCCTCAGCCTCCTGAGTAGCTGGGATTACAGGCACATACCACCATGCCCAGCTAATTTTTTGTATTTTTAGTAGAGACGGGGTTTCACCATGTTGACCAGGATGGTCTCGATCTCTTGACCTCGTGATCCACCCGCCTCGGCCTCCCAAAGTGCTGGGATTACAGGCTTGAGCCACCGCGCCCGGCCTAGACAACTTTTAAAGTCTCTTCTAGTTCTTAGATTCTTTATTTCTATTGACCTGTCTTCAAGCCCACTGATTCTTTCCATGGCCATGTCAAGTGTACTGATGAGTGCATAACTCATTATTCATCATATCTGCTTACAGTGTTTTCGATTTCTTATATTTCCTTTTGATTCTTTCTTAGCTTTTCTATCTCTCTACGTACATTAGTCACCTATTTTTGCATGTTGTCTACTTTTTCCATTAGTACCTCTTAACATATTAGTCATAATTATTCAAAATTCCCTATCTGATAATTCAAAAATCTGTCATATCTGGGTCTGGTTCTAATGCTTGCTTTAGCTCTTTATGTTTTTTTCTTGCTTTATCATCAGGCCTTATAATTTTGTAGTGATAGGTGCAAATGATACACATGAGTAATATGAATTGAGGAAAAATAGACCTTTAGTGTGGAAATTTACATTAGCATGGTGGTATTTAATGTTTACTATATCTATAAATGTTAAAAGACTTAAATTCTTCTAGTGTCCTTGTTTTTGTTTTGCCTCTCAGGGCCTCCTAAGTATGCTTCTTCAGAGAGTGTCTGCTCCTTGTGGCTCTTTCAGGTGTAGTCCACCATCACACTTCAGCATGTGTCTTAGTCTGTTTTGTGTTGCTTTTAACAGATTACTTGACACTGGGTTATTTATAAAGAAAAGAAAGGTATTTCTTATCGTTACGGAGGCAGAGAAATCTGAGGTCAAGGGGCTGCATCTGATGAAGACCTTCTTTCTGGTGGGGACTCTCTGCAGAATCCCAAGATGGCACAGGCCAACTCATGGCAAGGGGACTGGCCAAGTGTGCTCATTCAGATCTATCTTCCTCTTCTTATAAAGCCACCAGTGCCACTCCCATGATAACCCATTAATCCATTCATTCATTAATGAATTCAGCCATTCATAAGGTCAGTACCCTTATGACCCAATCACTTCTTGAACGTCCCACATCTCAATACTGCCACATTGGGCCTTAAATTTCATCAAGAGTTTTGGAGGAGACAAATATTTAAACAACAGCAGTGTGGTGTGGTATGGTAGAGTGGGGAGCATTCTATAATCTTTTGATTCAATTTCAGTGTTTCAGTGGGCCTTTGTTCTTGGACTGTGACCTTTACTGGTGTTTAGTTTCTATACCAGCAGTAGAGTTTCTCCCAGTCATGGCCTTCTACTCCCTCTCTTGGCTGCAATCTGTTTCCTTGAGGCTCCTACCCCTGAGGACTATGTCTCCCCCTCAGACCCCCTTGACCTTATCCACTCTTTTTGTTAAACAGCAATCCCGAAGCAGGTGGAGTAGGAAGAATTCCTTCCCACCAGCTGGGATAAGGTTCTGGTGAAGGAGAGAGGTTTAATTGACTCACAGTTCAGCATGGCTGGGGAGGCCTCAGGAAACTTAGAATCATGACAGAAAGGATGTAAACACGTCTTTCACATGGTGGCAGAAAAGATAAGTGTCTCAAGTATGTCTTTATTTATTTTTTTTTTTTTTGAGACGGAGTTTCGCTCTTATTACCCAGTCTGGAGTGCAATGGCACGAACTCGGCTCACCGCAACCTCCGCCTCCCAGGTTCAGGCAATTCTCCTGCCCCAGCCTCCTGAGTAGCTGGGATTACAGGCACGCACCACCATGCCCAGCTAATGTTTTTGTATTTTTAATAGAGACGGGGTTTCACCATGTTGACCAGGATGGTCTCGATCTCTTGACCTCGTGATCCACCCGCCTCGGCCTCCCAAAGTGCTGGGATTACAGGCTTGAGCCACCGCGCCCGGCAAGTATGTCTTTATTAGCAGCATAAGAGCGGACTAATACATCCATAAGCACCTCAAACATATATAAATTTTCCAGAATTGAACCCTTGATTAAACCTATTCCTCCATAAGGCTCTTCATTAACACATTTGGATGTTACTACGGCCAGGTACTAGATCATAAACGCTGAAAAGCAAAAGCGGATTAAAAAAATAAGAGTTAAAAATTACTTTTTAAAATACAGCATCATATAATTTTCTAAGTATGAACTGTGCCTCTTTAACATTTATTTTAGGGTGTTCAGAATTCATACTAGTGGAAAACATACTGATTTTATTTAGTCATTTAAAGATAATTTGGGCAGGGTGTGACAGTGAGTCTAGGAGAGAAGAGCTTTCTTTTTTTTTTATTGTGATACTTTAATTTCTGGGGTACAGGTGAAGACTGTGCAGGATTGTTACATAGGTATACACGTGCCATGGTGGTTTGCTCTACTCGTCAAACTGTTATCTACATTAGGTATTTCTCCTAATGCAATCCCTCCCCTATCTCCCTACCCCTGTGACAGGTCCCAGTGTGTGATATTCTCCTCCCTGTGTCCATGTCTTCTTATTGCTCAACTTCCACTTATAAGTGAGAACATGTGATATTTGGTTTTCTGTTCTTGTGTTACTTTGCTCAGAATGATGGTTTCCAGCTTCATCTATGTCCCTGCAAAGGACATGAACTCACCCTTTTTTATGGCTGCATAGTATTCCATGGTGTATATGTGTCACATTTTTTTTTCATCCAGTCTATCATTGATGAGCATTTGGGTTGGTTCCAAGTCTTTGCTATTATCAACAGTGCTGCAATAAACATACATGTGCATGTGTCTTTAGAGTAAAATGATTTGTAATCCTTTGGGTGTATACCTAGTAATGGGATTGCTGGGCCAAATGTTATTTCTGGTTCTAGGTCCTTGAGGAATTGTCACACTGTCTTCCACAATGGTTGAACTAATGTACACTCCCACCAACAGCATAAAAGTGTTCCTATTTCTCCAAATCTCTCCAGTATCTGTTGTTTCCTCACTTTTTAATCATTGCTGTTCTAACTGGCGTGAGATGATATCTCATTGTAGTTTTGATTTGCATTTCTCTAATGACCAGTGATGATGAGCCTTTTTTCATATGTTGGTTGGCTGCATAAATGTCTTCTTTTGAGACGTGTCTGTTCATATCCTTCACCCACTTTTTGATGAGGTTGGTTTTTTTTCTTGTAAATTTGTTTAAGTTCTTTGTAGATTCTGGATATTAGACCTTTGTCAGATGGATACATTGCAAAAGTTTTCTCCTATTCTGTAGGTTGCCTGTTCACTCTGATGCTAGGTTTTTTTTTTTTTTTTTTTTTTTTCCTGTACAGAAGTTCTTTAGTTTAATTAGATCCAATTTGTCAATTTTGGTTTTTGTTGCCATTTCTTTTGGTGTTTTAGTCATAAAATCTTTGCCCTTGCCTATGTCCTTAATGGTATTGCCTAGGGTTTCTTCTAGGGTTTTTTATGGTTTTAGATCTTACATTTAAGTCTTTAATCCATTGTGAGTTAATTTTTGTGTAAGGTGTCAGGAAGGGGTCCAGTTTCAGTTTTCTGCATATGGTTAGCCAGTTTTCCCAGCACCATTTATTAAATAGGTAATCCTTTCCCCATTGCTTGTTTTTGTGAGGTTTGTCAAAGATCAGATGGTTGTAGACATGTGGTATTATTTCTGAGGCCTCTGTTCTGTTCCATTGGCCTATATATCTGTTTTAGTACCAGTACCATGCTGTTTGGGTTACTGTAGCCTTGTAGTATGGTTGAAGTCAGGTAGCATGATGCCTCCAGCTTTGTTCTTTTTGCTTAAGATTGTCTTGGCTATATGGGCTCTTTTTGGTTCCATATGAAATTTAAAGTAGTTTTTATCTAGTTCTGTGAAGAGAGTCATAGGTAGGTTGATGGGGATAGCCTTAAAATCTATAAATTACTTTGGGCATTATGGCCATTTTCATAATATTGATTCTTCCAATCCATGAGCATGGAATGTTTTTCCGTTGTTTGTGTCCTCTCTTATTTCCTTGAGCAGTGGTTTGTAGTTCTCCCTGAAGTGGTCCTTCACATCCCTTGGAAGTTGTGTTCCTAGGTATTTTATTATCTTTGTAGCAACTGTGAATGGGAGTTCACTAATGATATGGTGCTCTGTTTGTCTATTATTGGTGTATAGCAATGCTTGTGATTTTGCACATTGATTTTGTATCCTGAGACTTTGCTGAAGTTGCTTATCAGCTTAAGGAGATTTGGGGCTGAGACAATGGGGTTTTCTAAATATACAATAATGTCATCTGCAAACAGAGACAATTTGATTTCCTTAGCAAAGAAGAGAGTTCTAGAGGCCTGGACAATGTGCTGTGACATGGCGGTAGGGGGTGAGACAGGCAGGTTGGTTGATTCCCTATTTTAAGATGGTCTGGAGAAAAAAGGCAAAAGTCTCTCACTCCAGCTCTATCATATCTAAAATCCCAGCTAATCAGTAATGAAAGACCCAAGAATCTATTAACCAGCAGCTTCCATTTCAGGGGAATAGGGACTTCCTGGAGCCTTGCATGCTTGCAACTCCAGCCTGAACTTATCCCTTCCTCCTTTTAACACTAAAGTTCATACAAGTGGTAGAGATTTAAATTGTGAGTGCTACATAAAACGCATGAAGAAGCATGTTGAGCCCCTGTGAAACCACTAGAAAAAACCCTCCTATACATGCCATGATGTAACTCTTCCCTATTCAAAGACCCTATAAAACTAACCCACACACTACCCTTGGGAGAAGCACATTCCTCTTTCTTTCTTGGTGCTGGCTCCCTTGTGCACAACTTGAAATAAACTTTTCTTTGTGTTATGTTTGGTAATCTCTCTTGAGTTCTATCCTGGTAGACTGTAAGATCCCAAGGCAAAAGTAACAGGAGTAAAAATCTGGCTCTGAGGATGTGATATGTGCTGTGGGCTCCAGGCTCAGGCAGGGCCTAGGTTCCAAAATTTAGCTTAATGCAGGAGACTAAAAACCTTGGGGTTGGTTGTAGTTTTGTAGTAAAATAAGTGAAGGTGAATAATGCATTTTAGGTAGTGGGACAAAAATAAATTGCTTCACACAAAATCCTAATGATGATACTGCCTTCAAAGAACATGATATTAATAAGAAAAAAAAAGTTTTGTGATGGTTATGATGATATCCCAAGGTAGTGGCAGCACCAGCCCCATCTACAACTCAGTGATTGAGTCCTGTTTCCACCACAACAGTAGCTGTAGCTCAAGTCCCAGGCTTTGTCTCTGCTTTGCTTGCCACTTGTGTGCCTGTACCCTTCACTCCAGCATCAAAGACCCTATCTTCTGGACCTGCACTTCATAGTGCAACTAAACAAGAGAAACTTGCAGAAAAGTCAGCGGGGACATCAGTGACTAGTAGCCCAACATCAACTGACAGCATATTAAGAGATTTTTCTATGAAAAACCTTTTTGAAGAGGCATTAAGAACATTAATGACAGATTGACCTTATAAAAATATGGAAATGGGATCCTGTCAATACGCTGTGAACAGGAACAAATAATTACAGCTCTCAAAACTAGTTTCAACAACCCTGGCAGAACAGTAAATTACCTTTTTGTTTTCTTTACCACATATCTAAAAATTATTTCATCCCTAACAGACTTCATTTTTTAGAGCTTTTTAGGTCTACAGAGTTATTGAGCGGAGTACAGAGAGTTCCCATATACCTCTGCTCCCCACTACAGCAGTTTCCCCTATTGTTAGTGTCTTATACTGGTTTGGTATATCTGTTGCTATTTATGAAACAATATTGATGCATCCATTACATTAACTAAAGTCTGTAGTTAGGATTCACTTTTGATGTTGTACAGTTCTGTGGGTTTTAACAAATGCATAATGTTGTATAGTCACCATTAGATTAGTTTCACTGCCCTAAAAATCTTCTGTTCTCCATCTATTCGTTCCTCCCTCAACTCCCTCCCTCTTGCAAACACTGATATTTTTGCAGTTTCTGTAGTTTTGTCTTTTCCAGAACGTCATATAATCAAAGTCATACAACATGTAGCCTTTCCAACTGGCTTTTTTTTTTCACTTAGCAATAGGCTTTCAAGGCTCTTCATATCTTTTTGTGGCTTGATAACTCATTTGTTTTTATCACTGAATAATATTCCATTTTATTGACATATCAGTTTGTCCATTCAACTATTGAGGGGCATCTTGATAGTTTACAATTTTTGTCAATTATGAAAAAAAAGCTGCTCTAAGTATCTATGTGCAAGTTCTTGTGTGAATAGAGGTTTTCAATGTATTGGGCCATATACTTAGAAGCACTACTGCTGAATTATATGGCAAGACTAAAGTTTAGCTTTGTGACAGACCACCAAATTGGCTTTCAAAGTGCCATTTTGCATTCCCGCAAACAAGGAAGGAGAGATCCTTGCCTACATTTGATTTTATCAGTGCTTTTGCATTTTTGCCATTCTAACAGGTGTGTAGTTGTATTTAGGTGTTTTAGTTTGCAATTCCTAATAACATATGTTGTGGAGCACCTTTTCATAGGCTTATTTGCCAGCCGCACATCTTCTCTGAACAGTCTGTTCAGATTTTTAGCCTACTTTTGAATTGCATTGTCTATTTTCTTATTGCTGAGTTTAAAGAATTCTTTGTATACTTTGGGTGCAAGTCCTTTATCCCATGTGTAGTTTGCATATGTCTTCTCCCAGACTGTGGCTTGTTTGCAAAATATCTTTTAACAGGAAGTCCTGGAAAAATAGAAAGAAAGGCTATAGTTGAACCCCCTTAAGTGGCTAGTACTGGACTTCTCCATATTCAGCAGAGGCTACAGCTGCAGCAACTATAGCAGCAACTTCTAGAGGAGCTGCTCTTGAATTTTGATGGAATCAGCCTCAGTTTCAATACATAAGATATATCACTTAACAGAATCTGTCCCTGCTTCCAGTATTGCTACTTCAGATAGGTCAAGAGACTCCTCAATGACTGGTACAAATTAGCCAACCTTGGGGACATTTATTGAAATGCTAAATGGACTAATCCTAGAAACTAGTGGAGGAGTGGGTAGAAGTGGCAGTGGAGGAGCTAATGAGGCAACAGTGTGCATAAACCACATTCGAGCATTGCCCCAGGAAACAGACACTAAAGAAAGGTCAACTGCATCAGGATTTCCTGAGAGACTTGTGTTTTCCCCTCACAAAAACACATCAGTGAGTGTATTACACTAACTGTTCCCTGGACCATCTACGATGATATGGGCTCAATCTTCATAACTTAGTAAAAGTAAATAGTATTAAACAGTAGCCCTAAATAATAGCCAACTAACTTATTTTGGGGTGGGAAGGGATGGATATAGGAAATAGTGAAGGGACAAAATGAATTTATGTCTACCTAAATTAATATTGCACATCTATGCAATGCATAGACTATTATACAACCAAAAAGCAACCTTTGGAGGTATTTATTTCTTCCATTAAATAGTAGATAACTTTTCCTAGGTGCTTACTCTCCTTAGTACACTATATCCACAAATTTAGCATCTTGCCATGTTTATATTCCTTTGACCGAAGATTGGTTTCAGAAAAAATCTTTGCTTCCTAGAATCTGCAGTCTCTATTTTACGGCAATGATGGATAATGAAAAAAATATTTTAGTGTAACTATAAACAGCAATGCCAAATTATTTAAGACTATTTTGTTTCACATATGAAGTAGCAAAATAGTCATATGAATATGAAGCAAAATAATCATCAATAATTTGCCATTTATGAATATGAATATTCACATGACTATTATATGTGTAGCATTTGTGTAGGAAAGCACACTCTTTCACGATGAAATTCATGGGAAAGTGAGAAATCTTCTCTTTAAATGAGAATAATTCCAATTTTGAAAATATTTCTTATTCATTAAATATAAAACCCTTCTTTGTGAATTTGTGAAGCTGTACCAATATAGGTTTTTGTTCTTGTTTTTGGCTTTGTTTTGGGAGGAAAACTGGTAGTTGTCCAATTACAGTTTATGTCCCCCAAAAAGAAAACAAGACAGAAAGAAAATAAGAAAGAAAGAAGACAGTTTGGATGACCTTATCCATTTTTTCTTCAATAGTTCTTATAGGCCTCTCATGGTATAAACACCTTCCCCATTGAGTTGTGACTCTAGTATTTGAATATACATGTTTTTTCTTTCAGTGTGGTCCTAAATTTAAGCACATTATCATATCTCTTCCAGAAGGAACAAAACCTAGTGCAAGGCTGAGTGAAAGACTGGTTGTACTAGACTCTTAGAGATGGTAGATTATATTAAAATATGGTTTAGATATACCACAAACTATATTTTACAAGCAACGTAGGGGATTTGCAAAGACAATGTTGACTGTATGTAATTATTCACATCACAAGTTGACCCCAGAACCAAGCCCTCAACTGTTAGGTTGGTGCAAAAGTAATTATGGTTTTTGCCATTACTTTCAATTTCATTACCTCAACTGCTTTTGAACCAACCTAATAAAATTTGACACTAGTGTAAATTTCAAAAGAGAAGTCTTTTTTGAGTCAGACATAAAAATAATTCATACTTACAAAATATGTTAAGATGTAACTCATCAAATACCATAAGAGTTAGCCAATGTTTTCATAAAGTATTTAGTTCATCTGAAACATTTAGCAGATGATGACTTTTACAAAATAAATGTAACTTACTGGCACATTTTGGAGGGAATACACCAGTTAGAGTACCATTCATCTTTAGTGTGATTGCTACATTTCTGTAGACTTAAGTCAAATTGTACTTCATATTACTAATAGTACTAATATACCATTTTGACTATAATGTCTACACTAATAAGACATGAGTTTAGGAGTCAAGTTTTTATAGTATATGTGGAATAAGTCTATAACCCTCAGAGCATTGCTGCATTGCCCAACCCCAGGGTCACTATTCATTCACACTGTATTCTTATGCAAAGCACTCTGGAGTACCAGTGGTCCTGAAGGTGAAACCGATTTAATTTTTAGAAGTTTGTTATGGCTGGCTCTGTATAAGCACTTTATTTTTCTTAAGAAAATGAACTATTATTTCAAAACCACTCTTTGCATGGTAGAGGCTTGTAAGTAATGAAATATTTCTGGACACCAGAAAAGTACTACTGGCTTTTTAAATAGGGTATTTTCTATTCAGAAAAAAAAAAAAATCAGTGTCAGTAGTTTGAGTGGAAGCAGGGGTGGTAGTTTATTTGATGTTGAAAATTTAATTTTTTTCTTCTGAAAAGTGGCCACTAACTAAAAACAAAACTAAAAGAAAAAAAAAACCCATGGTGTGGGAGCTGTGTTTAAATATTGTTAGCTTATCACTTTTGATATTTTCATGCGACTTATTAAAGTGAAGTTCATAACCATAATTACTTTCTACCCTTTGCTCTTTACCTTGTTCTGTTGCCACACTTTTATTGAACAAAACTTCAAATAAAGTTGGAGTATTTGCTTTCCTAAAACAGCAGAAATGTCCGAAAGAAAATGTAGCTGGGAATCAGCATAAGCCATCATATTTTCTCATGCCCTATTCCTTGTAACAAAGCTATTTATTATCTTTGTAGACTTCTTTTATTTTTGTAATGGCAATAGCAGCCCTCAGAAGTAATCGTTGTATATTTGAGGCAAACCTGTGTAGGTTGAATCCTATTAGAGTGAATTATAACACATTTTATTTTTAAAAATAAAGTATCCATTTCATTGAATACACTTTCAAATAAAAAAATGACTTAGTCCATTAGAGCTGCTATAAGAAAATAACATAGACTGAGTAATTTATAAACAACAGAAATTTATCACTCATCATTCTGGAGACTGAGAAATCCAAGATCAAGGCACCAGCAGATTTGGTGTCTGGGGAGAGCTCACTCTGTTTCATAGATGGCGCCTTCTCACTGCATCCTCACATGGCAGAGGGGTGACCAGTCTTTCTCAATCCTGTTTTGTATGGGTACTAATCTCGTTCATGAGGATGAAGTTCTCATGAGGTAATCATCTCCCAAAAGCCGTATCTCCTTATATCATCACATTGAGGCCTAAGTGTCAACATATGAATTTTGGGTGGACGCAAACATTCAGGCCAAGCAAAAGCTTGTGAATGTACATTAGAAAATGGATTCTTATGCAACAATCTTACATGTTTCTCACGTGTACCCCAAAACCTAAAATGCAATAAAAAAAAAAAAAAGAAAATTGATTTTTATTGGTGGGCTAGAGGAGGAGGCAGCGGATAAAGAGATTCAGGCTTGGCCAGGAAAGTGGGAAGAGATCAGAATCTTGTCATCCCAGAAGAGAAAGGAAGAGTATTTCCAGAAGGAAGTTAGCAGAGTCAGATGTGTCATAGAGTTCACAATATTAAGGACTGAAAAATGCCTCTTTTGTTTCAACAAAGAAGTTGTTATCTTTGGAGAAAGCATTCTTAGGCAGGTTTGCAGACAGCATTTGGAACCCAGCCAACTGTGGAATGGAGGTAAACAAGATATTAAACTTTAGAAAAAAATGAGTGTAGATAGTCCTTTCAAGAAGTCTGGCAGGGACAGAAACAGAGCGGAAGCAGCCACAGAATGGACACGTGGAACTGGGAGGGGGATTACAAAACTGTCAAAAATGAGGAACCTTAGAGAGCTTGTCTGAAAACAGAAAAGAAAGGGGAAGAAGAAAGGGAGAGATAAAAAGACTCAAGCAGGAAAAAAGATCACGGATGCAGCAGTCATACTTCCATACAGACTCAGACCTCATCTCTGGAAGGCATTCCTTGCATGCCAGTCACTTTAGAAGATTCTCCTCGGGCTCCCAGAAGCTCCCTGTGCATTGCTGTGTGCAAACTTTGTCCTATAATATGCATTTACTTCTCAGTCTCCTCTAGACTGCAAGCACTTTGAAGGTAGCAATATATCTTATTTGCCTTTTTATTTCAGAGCCCAAACCAAACATGGAACTCCATCTGTATCTATCTAATTAATGATCACTTCTGCTTAGTTCAAATAAAATGTCAACCTCCTCTGCACTCCTATGAGTGTTGGAGCATGGGAATGCAGTGATCTCCCTTCCTCTCTCTATTGCTGGGAATTTCTGCTTCTGACTTGATTTATGGTCCCTTCTAATCATCTTCACTCTGTAGCTGTTGTTCTCTCTGAACTTGGCTTTCCTCCAGGCTTGAAAAACATAGTCTCCCATCTCCTTCCTTCTTTCTAAAAAGTCACCCTAAATAACAGATTTTTTACTAGATGTTAGGGCTTGATGGAGAACTACAGAAATGTGCCGAACAAGAATCATCCATTTATTAAAAACCATGATAAAAATCAGTTTGCAGTCTCATTGGCAATCAACCCCTACTACAGAGAAACTCTCACTGGTGTCTTTCTTCCATGAACACAGTCTGCCACCTTTTGCAGAAGCTTCCCTCTCCTTATCACTCATGAGAATTCTTTCTCTACTTTCCCCACATTCTGTGTCACCCACTCCTTCTTACAAGGATTGTGGTAGGCAGAATAATGGCCCCCAAAGATGTCCATGGTCAAATCATCAGAACCTGTGAATATGCTGTGACAAAGGAGAATTAAGGTTGCAAATGGAATTAAGGCTGCTAATCAGCTGACCTTTAGCTAGGGATGTTATTTTAGTTTATTGAAGTGGATTCAATAATCCAATAAAGTCTCAAGGGTCTTTAAAAGTAAAGAGGGAGGCATCAGTGTTTATGTCAGAGTGATGCAATGTAAGAAAGATTGAACCTGCCATTGCTGGCTTTGAAAGTGGAAGGGGCCAAAAGCCAAAGAATGATGGTAGTCTCTAGAAACTGGAAAAGGCAAGAAAATGAATTCTCCCTTAGAGCCTCCAAAAAGCAACACAGCCTTCCTGACATCTTGATTTTAATCCACTGGGAACCATGTCGGACTGCTAACTTCCAGACTATAAGATAATAAACTTGTGTTACTTGAAGTCAGTGAGTTATAATAATTTTTATAGCAGCAAATAGAATACTAATATAAGGACCCAACAGCAAATCCATTTTCAAAAATTTTATGATGTGAAATATCTTAATTCTGTTCATTCAAAATCTGCTCAAGCCTAAGCTCTGGAACTTTCTTTTGGCAAATTGAAAAAAAAATAACAAACTTTCTTTTAAAAATAGCCATTTGTCCGTAAGATTAAGGAAAAATAGTTCTCTCATGCCCAATCCTTTTGCTGCATTTATGACAACATTTTTTGTTTCTAGCATAAATACGCTGTTCAATGAATGAATCTAAAAATAACCTTCTTCGAGGAAGACACTACATATGTATTGGTGTTTACCACACTGTGTATTTTAAATAAGAATGTATAAATATGTACCCATTGAAGGGATGAGAAGGGACAAATTTGAGAAATAGAAAATTTTTAAAAATGCTGATTTGCCAAACTCTTCCAATTTGACTCTTATAACTCAGTATTAAATAGCTACATACTTGAAAATGCAAAGATATTATGTGCAATGAGATTGAACAAAAACAGCATTAAACTATACTTTTTAAATTATTCAAATAGAGATTGTAGGATCAAGTTCCTATTCTAAAGAGGTAAAGTTCTAGGGCAATTCCTTTCAAGCTTTAATGTGCAAATGAATCATCTAGAGATCTTTTAGAAATGCAGATTCTAATTCAGTTAGTTTGGATGGGAACTGAGATTTCAACTTTCTAATAAGCTTCTTGTTGCTGCTGATGCTACTGGTACCTGGACCATATTTCAAGTAGCAAAGTCATAGGATAACTTCAGGGTCATAGTAGAATCTAATGATTGAATTCTATACATCACTAAAATAAATGTATTAAAAGTGCATGCTCACAAAGTTTCAGTTTATATAGCAAAGGGGACATTATTTAAAATTGAAACGCTTTTGTGTCAAGATTCTAAGATTATATATTTCACTTACAATTGGTGATGGTATAATTCTACTCCAATAACTCTGTAATCATGGCAAACTCTGTGTTGCCCTAAGTGTGTACATCAAGCATTATTTCAAAATAGGTTTCTACTAGCTTGTTCATCTGTGTACTAGGATAAAGTAGGATCAAGAGGTCAGATGTCATTATCTTGCTCCCTTTCCCATCACTGACATACCTGAGGGAGGTTCCAAGTCTCTAATGAAAGCTTTGCATTTGGCTAGGTTTCATATTCGGCATGTTGCAGGAGCAACAGTACAGCAAATTTGATCCTATTACCTAGACTTAAAATATACCAGTGGCCCTTTAACAATGCCTACAATGCTCACTGTCCCCGTGATCAATCTCCTGCTCACTTCTCCAGTCTCATCTGTGCCAGTCTCTGCCCTTCTTTTCTTCAGCTCCATCCAGCCACGCTGCCGGTCTGTCAGATCTTTCAACCTCCATTCTCCCTCCCACCTCAGGTCTGTGTTCATGCTCTTTTCTCTCCATAAATACAACTCTCTTTGAACTTCTCACTTTATTTAATTCTTAATCATTTTTCCGATCTCACCGCAAAAGTCATCTTCTCATCAAAGCCTTTTTTGACTTCTCAGACTAACTCATATATTATTGCCATATACTCCCATACCTTCTTTAAATGTACTTATCACAATTCATAATTATTGATATATGGCTGGGTGATTGTATGATCATGTTTGTGACTCTAGATGACCATATGTTCCCTGAAGACAGGTTCTATGTTTGTTTTTCTACCATTGTATCTATATTGCCTAGCATAGAAAAAAAATTAATAAATATTGATGAAAAATGAACATAAAATTTGCTTTTAAATGGGCTAACTTAGCTAACACTAGAATCAGGGACTTATTTTCTCATAGAAAAATGCCTGGCCCAGATGACAGGTGATGCATGCAGCAAACCACCATGGCACGTGTACCTATGTAACAAACCTGCATGTTCTGCACATGTATCCCAGAACTTAAAGTATAATTAAAAAAAAAAAAAAGAAGAAAGAAAAATGCCTGGCTTGGAAATAAAGTTTTAGAGCAAACCTTTCTCATTCATTGATGAGTGATAATAGTAGTTTGATCAATTTTCACCTATATTATTTGTTCATTTTATTTTCAATACCATGTACTATGCCAGGTGCTGGGGGTACAGATATAGACCTAGCTGGGAAGCTGAACCTGGTGAAGAGCTCCTGTTGACTGTCCAGTGCTCAAATGACCAGAGGGAGGTTTGTACATAGTTTTCATTTGTGTCTGATCCTATGATTACAGTGGAGAATATGCAACCAGTGCATGTTTAGAATCTGACTCATGTTATTTCCAGGAAGCAGCCCTGACTGCCTGCTCAATGTTTTAACAATAGAATGATAGATATGATTTCATTGCGATGAAGCAAGACATGGCCTTTTGCCACTTCCTTCTTTCAATTAAGTGTTGTTGGCAAATCCAACAATGAGAGTCTGTGTTATGTAAATGCTTAAAGGAAAATAATATCTACATACTTCATACGACTAGAATAATAACATTTCAATTATATTTGGATTTCAACACAAGGCACACATTTTGATGTTTTCCCTAAAGTCTCAAAATAGAATTTTACCTTTTTTTAATTTAAAAAAATTGAAATATAAGCATTAAACAATTTAAACTCAAAACTAATGACTTCCAGCTTAACCTTAAAGAAATTGTTTATTAGTCTACAGTCAAGAGACACTTTATGAGACTTCAGAGTTTCACCAAAAGTAACAGTTCCTACCCAAAAGAAGAAAAATGATACCAATTTTGAAGATTAATTTTATAAAACAAATATTTATTGAGTTTCTCCTTTACATCAGACAGTCTTCTAGAGACAAATATCCTTATACTCACAGAGTTTTTATTTTCATTAGGAAGAAAGAAGACACATAAACTAACAAGATAATGGCAGATAGTGGTAAATGTTATGAAGACAATGCAAAGGTGTGTTGAGACAGTTACAGAGAAGGTAGATCTGGAAAGGAGACCTTTGGGTTGAGATCTGAATGATGGGAAGGAACATGCCTGGAAAAGAGATGGTAGAAGAGCAGAGGAGACCAGGACTGCAGAAAACCCAAGACAGAACCCATGTTGCTTTATCTACCAGAAAAACAGAAAGAGGGCCAGGTGGGCAAAAGCAGCACAAAGAGGTTGTGGTCAGATCATGTACATTTCAATTTCAAGCTCAATTGTAAGTCACAGGAAGGTTTTGAACAGGAATGTAATGTTACTCTGGTGACATGTAAAAATGAATTCTAATTGAGCAAGAGAAGATGTAGGGAGATCAGTCAAAATATTGCATGAGTCCAAGGAGGAAGTGGTAGTAGCTTGAATCAGCAGTAGCCATGGAAGGGGACTGAAGTTCTTGGTTTCAAAATGCAACCCTACACATTATACTGCATATAAGTTCTAGTTAAGCAGCCCTCTTCTACAGAAAGTTGCCCCATCAGGCAACTGCCATTGTCTTTAGGCCATTTTGTGAAAGAACATTATGGTCGTAGCTAAAGTAATACTTTTCTTCCATATATAGGTTCACTTAATGGGCAGCACTTTGGATTCAGCCATCTTTCCTGTACTTGCCTTTACTGACAAATAAGCTAAGGCATTACAAAAGAATCATAATGATTCTATCATAACTTTCTGAAAACACAGCTGAAACACAAACCCTACTGTTAACATAGAAATATAATACTGCCTCATCACACACTCATTTGAATGAAAGAAGCAGCAACTTCATACATTGATAAAACTGTGAACTAATCAGAGAATGAAAAGGCAGCTGGAAACTATTTGGTATCCTAAATATTCTAAGTTTGAAATGTATTCTCTAACAATAAGTACTATCAAACAGTTCTTAGATTGTAGAATAGGTTTCTAGTTATCATTTCACTCTATTATCTAATCAGTCTTCCAAAACCCCACAGGTAATTTAATCAATTCAATTTGGTCAATATTTATAGATTACAAACTATATAATAGAAGAACTGCAGGATATTCTGATGAGAAGGAAATGAGGAATTCAACAGGTTTACATTCAATGGATTAATTTAGGGTCCACTGACAATATTAGCTATTTTCAGATTTTAAGAGTTTCCTTGTTATGTTATAATATTCTTCAAACTCAGTCTATAGGTCAATTAAACATCATTGAAAAAATCCCAGGTGATTTAAAGATCTAAACCATTTCATAACTAAATTATGAAAATTAGAAGAAATGTAAAATATGACATTCATCTGTGGGGTAGAAGTGGGTGGAACATGCCCAAAAATTTTTTAAAACTCTAGTATTGACATAGGTGTGGGAAAACCCAGTATTCTAATATACTGCTGTGACAATGTAAATTGTTATTGTGCTAAAAAGGATAATTTGAGATATCTATCCAAAACTGCCATGTCCTTTGAAATTCTACAAGTCTGTCTTAGGAATACCTAGTTCATGAGCACAAAATGATAAGTACAAGCCTATTAATTGCAACAGTTTTGGTCAGAGTAAAATATTAGAAATAACCCAAATATATATCAGCACAGGTAGATGAAATAAAATTGTGTTATAAATATGTTACTGATTTCAACAGAAGTTAAAATAAAATTAGAAATCTGTGTACATCTGTGGGAAGGTCTTTAGGACAGGCTAATTTAAAAAAAACTTGTAGACTATTCCATGTCATTCCTGTGAAATAAAAAATCGTATATGAAAATGTAAACGGAGAGAAAATGGGAAAATAACTGTTTGATTAACTCAGGAGAGGGCGTGTAGAATGAAAGGAGATTGGAGATTGAATTTTACTCTTTATATCTCTTTGGTATTTGAAATTTTTTATCCAGCTAAAGTAATATATTACCTGAGTAAAATGTTTTTAAGTTATTGGAAAAACTGATTCTTTTTTTTTTCTTTTTTTTTTTTTGAGACGGAGTTTCG
>NW_022436948.1:28122008-28122075 GCF_009761245.1 Sapajus apella
GCTGGGATTACAGGCACGCACCACCATGCCCAGCTAATTTTTTGTATTTTTAGTAGAGACGGGGTTT